>NC_140350.1:26436329-26523329 GCF_963514085.1 Chelon labrosus | reverse complement strand
ATGATGTTTGTACCTGAAGATTGACTCATTCAGTTTGAGTGTGATCACGACAGTAATTTACTTACTGAAGAACAACATGGACAACACACACGTATATATATATACACGTGTGTGTGTGTACACACACACAACTGAATAAGCCACCTCACCACCATGTTGGTTAATGAAGCATCACATCTGATCTGATCATTGATGAATGAACATGTTTCATCATGTGATGGTTCTTTTATATCAATGTGTGTCCAGTCCATAGCTCTGATTACATTCAGAAAACCGGCTCTTTAATGTTGACCTGTTCAGATGCATTGTGGGTATTTGATATACCTGGCTGACATGAGGATAACTCCGCCCCACACGGCTGGCATGGCTCTGCTCAGTCCCGATCGGTCGGACTAATAGTTTTCACACTGATGACAGTTTCCCAGCATCACCTCTCAGTGTCTCCAGAGGATCAACAGCTGAACTTTTCCGTGAACTAGAACGTACGGAACGTTTTTGTGCACACACACCCTTCGTACATGAGGCCCCAGGTCTCTAAAGATAAGTTCTTCATTTGTGATGAATGTTTCTAGAACTCTGTTTAACCTGTTTAAATGAGATCAAGGATTAAAATTCTGCAGAATTCAGGGGTGTGGCCTCTTTGATTGACAGGTGGGTGTCCTCACTCCAGAATAGACGAGGTCAAAAGGAGACAACTCAGAGTGAATCAGTGTTTTTATTCATGACAAGTTTGTTCCCACATTGTGAAAGTGGTTCCTACAATAACCTGAGATCAATTAGTTTCATTGGTTCTTATCTCTTTTACTTTGGTCATTGATTATTGATTCATAACAAAACGTGTGTCAGACTTTAACCTGATTTACAGTTTTGTTTATTTCTGGTCAATCAATCACATGTTTTTTGATTTTGACAGATTTTAAATATTTTCTTTGTAAAATAAATGTTCTGTAACAGAAAAACTTTTTCACTAAACTGCCACATCTGATTGGTTGATGTTCAGTCCATGTTTCACTGGACTGGATTGACGTGTCCTCGCCTGATTGGTCAGAGGGCATTGAGGCCGGTCCCTTCTTCCTTCAGCTCTTTTACAGCCACCCTTTCCTTCAAGACCACGCCCCCACATGACATGACGTCATCCTTGGTGACTTCCTTCAGAGATACGCTCTCTTTCTGTCGGGAGGTGGGGCTTCGTCCAGACCTTTACACAAACAGTTGTAGGTATCACTGTACACTGAGGAATGCCAATGAAGCTAAAGCTGCTAATGAAGCTAGGTGCTAGTCTTTCTCTCACCATTTCTCCTCCACATCTTCAATGGTGTCTGGTAGCGGCATGTTGAGGGTCTCCGGAAGGAAAAAGCCAAAACAGCCAGCGAGCACTGCCGCCCCCCCATAAACCAAACTGGGAAGGGCAGGAAGTATCTGGAAAACGTAGTAAGCGATGATCGACTCCTTATCAACAAGTAAAGAGAATAAATAGCAGTTTTATAACGTTGAATCAGTGTTGTCACCTCGTCTAAGATGAGGACGGCAGGGGCCGCCATGCTGCCGACTCTCGCCATGGTGGAGACGAAGCCCATTCCTGTCTGTCTGAAATGATAACGCACATCATGTGATCAATACACCACAGATCTGAGAGTTCAGAGTCAGGATCTGGTCTCACCTAATGACGGTGGGGTACAGCTCTCCAGTGTACAGATAGACGGTGGTGAAAGACGCCGATGTGAACGCTTTACCAAGACAGGCCAGTGTGGTTCTGACAGTCTGCATGTCTGTGAGGGTTAGACCAGATCAGATTAGACCAGATAAGATCAGACCAAATCAGATTAGACTTGATCTGATCAGACCAGATCAGACCAGATCAGACCAAATCAGATTAGACTCGATCTGATTAGACCAGATCAGATGAGAATAAAATATGATTAGAGAGAAAAGGTTACCTGTAGGGACCAAGATGTTGGCAAAGATGATGGTGGCCGACATAAAGAGACAGAACACCTGAGAGAACCGCCTCCCCAGGTAACTGAGCATTCCCAGAGCAAACAGTTTGGCAGGAATATCTACGGCTCCAAAGATGAACTGCATCCGGTAAATACTCACCTGAAACAACCAAGCACAGGAAAGCACCTTGTTATGTCCATCAATGGGAGCTTAGTTTACACCATTAGGACTAAAGATGGGAAGATAGCTGATGATAAATCACTGTGATCACAATACAGTCGGTTCCTATATGCAGTAATCAGATTACAGATGAAAAACTACGTTCTACAGTTCTCACATGACCTCCATTAAATGATTTAAAGTCTGAGAGGTGGATAAATGATATTAGTTGTCCAGGAACACGAAACATCACTGTTACTTCATAACACAAAGGGAATTAACAATGACTCCAACATGAAGATGGCTTACCCCAAACTTCTGCAGGTCCATGGCCAAACCATAATAAGCAAAACTGGTGGCGAACCTGTAAACAGGTGGTGAGACAGGTGAACACAGGCAGAGACAGCAGATGTCATGTTTAACAAATCAATAATCATTTCTGACCAGACAGCGACCAGACACATGGAGATGCGTCTCATCCCTCTGGTCCTCAACAGGTCGAAGGCCGTGAATGAAGAACGACTTGACTCAATCTCTTTTTTCATATGAGAGTGGAGCACCTGAAGTCACATGGCATTGAGCTCAGCTTGTGATTGGACACAATACACCTTTACATATGTGACACAAAGTTTACCTCCATTGTCAACTTGTTGATCATCTCTGGTTTTCCATTGATTCGAGCAACTCGATGAAGACTCTTTAATGCTTCTTCAGGCTGACGATTCAGAACAAGCCAACGAGCTGACTCCGAGTACCACCTGACCAATCACAGAGCAGAGAGACTAGAACCACCTGACCAATCACAGAGCAGAGAGAGACTAGAACCACCTGACCAATCACAGAGCAGGTAGATTAGAGATGTGTACTGACCAGCTGTAGGCGAAGAACAGGAAATTAGGAGCACAAACAGCCACCTGCAGCTTCCTCCAGTCTCTCAGCCAATAGGCAAGCCCCGCCAGGACCATCTGACCAAAAGTGAAGAAGAAGGAGGAGAGCGTGCCCACCAGTGTCCTTGTTTTGGTCGGGATCCACTCCACCTCTGATGACAGACAGGTAGACATTTAGACATGTTATCAGGGGTACAGGTAGACATGTTAACAGGTAGACATGTTAACACGTGGACAGGTAGACAGGTGGACAGGTAGACAGGTAGACAGGTGGATAGGTACTCAGTGAGACTCCGTTGAGGATGATTCCAGACACTGCCATCCCACTCAGAAACCTAAAAATGCAATAGGCTGAATATGAAGGGGAGAGGGCGGAGCTACAGCCAAGCACAGCCAGTTGCAGGTATGACCAAATAAGGATAGACCGTCTCCCAAACCTGAAAGAGAGACAGAGATTATGGACAGAGACAGAGTGTACTACACACCTGGGGATGATGAACAAGTACAAGAGCAGCTTTAAACAGGTGAGTTTTACCTGTCTGACAGGCCACCATAGATAATGGCCCCTGTTAAAACTCCGCCCATATAAATGGTCTGGATCATCTGTTTGAGAGGGCGTAGGGAACAGACCAGACTCCACTGACAGAGAGACAGGTGGACAGACAGACAGGTGGAGATGTTTGAGTCATATCACTACAACAAGGATCAATATATTGATCAGCAGACATGCGACACCTTCATTTTTACCTCGGAAACTGTGGTGGCGGTAAACTCTGAGCGCTCAAACGTCCATCCGTCCATACAGCTTTCAGTCTGAAGGTGGCTAACGTTAGCTGAGCTGTTTGCAGCTAACAGCTGCCACTGAGGTTCAAGATACCTGGGCAGGAAGTGATGTCATGGAAAGTTTATCACAACATACTTGGACAGTAGGTGATGTCAGAGGAAGAAAACACCTGTTTACCTCCTGCAGCGGTCTAGTCTATTTCCTGAAGAGTCCGGAGGGATGAAAGCTTTCAGCAGCTGGTTCTCATCCATCTGAAACAACCAATCACATTGATCCATTAGACCAGCCAATCACAACAGTCCGAGCGGTCAGAGCATATTGATCCTTGTTCAGGTACCTGGTAGTGATGCGACAGGTTGTGCAGACTGTGATTGGTTAGAACGCTGCAGTGGTGGACAGGGATTCCTGAGACGAAATTGTTTAACAGGTTCTGGCTCGCCATCAACAAACCAGGTAAACTGATCAGTGTGACATGAAGCCATTGGTACCTGCCGAACCCGCCCACCTTGCACACCAACCGAAGGACAGGAAGCATATGTTACATACCTGTATCACACACGTACTACATAATCACACACACCTGAACCATGCACCTGTATCACACACCTGAACCACGCACCTGTATCACACACCTGAACCACGCACCTGTATCACACACCTGAATAACATACCTGTATCACACACCTGTATTACACACCTGTATCACACAACTGAATAACACACCTGTATCACACACCTGAATAACATACCTGTATCACACACCTGAATAACACACTTGTATCACACACCCGAATAACACATCTGTATCACACACTTGTATTGCACACCTAAATAACACACCTGTATCACACAACTGAATAACACACCTGTATCAAACCTGAATCACACACCTGAGTAACACAACTGTATCATACCTGAATCACACACCTGTATCATACCTGTATCACACACCTGTATCATACCTGAATCACACACTTGAATAACATACCTGTATCACATACCTGTATCACACCTGAATCACACACCTGTATCATACCTGAATCACACACTTGAATAACACACCAGTATCACACAACTGAATAACACACCTGTATCATACCTGAATCACACACCTGAATAACACACCTGTATCATACCTGAATCACACACCTGTATCATACCTGAATCACACACTTGAATAACATACCTGTATCACACAACTGAATAACACACCTGTATCATACCTGAATCACACACTTGAATAACACACCTGTATCACACACCTGTATCACACACCTGTATCACATACCTGTATCACACCTGAATCACACACCTGTATCACACACCTGTATCATACCTGAATCACACACTTGAATAACACACCTGTATCACACACCTGAATAACACACCTGTATCACACACCTGTATCACATCTGAATAACACACCTGTATCACACACCTGAATCACACACCTGTATTACACACCTGTATCACACAACTGAATAACACACCTGTATCACACACCTGTATCACATACCTGTATCACACACCTGAATCACACACCTGAATCACACACCTGAACCACGCACCTGTATCACACCCCCGAATAACACACCTGTTCACACACCTGAATAACACACCTGTATTACACACCTGTATCACACAACTGAATAACACACCTGTATCACACACCCGAATAACACACCTGTATCACACACCTGTATCACACAACTGAATAACACACCTGTTTCACACACCTGTATCACACACCTGTATCACACACCTGTATCACATACCTGTATCACACACCTGAATCACACACCTGAATAACACACCTGAATCACACACCTGAACCACGAACCTGAATCACACACCCGATAACACATCTGTTCACACACCTGAATAACACACCTGTATTACACACCTGTATCACACAACTGAATAACACACCTGTATCACACACCCGAATAACACACCTGTATCACACACCTGTATTACACACCTGTATCACACAACTGAATAACACACCTGTATCACACACCTGTATCACGCACCTGTATCACACACCTGTATCACATACCTGTATCACACACCTGAATCACACACCTGAATAACACACCTGAATCACGCACCTGAACCACGCACCTGTATCACACACCCGAATAACACACCTGAATCACACACTTGAATAACACACCTGAATCACACACTTGAATAACACATCTGTATCACACACTTGAATCACACACCTGTATCACACACCTGAATCACACAAACCTTTATCATACCTGTATCACACCTGAATCACACACTTGAATAACACACCTGAATCACACACTTGAATAACACACCTGATTCACACACTTGAATAACACACCTGAATAACACACGTGTATCACATACCTGTATCACACCTGAATCACACACCTGTATCACACCTGAGTCACACACCTGTATCATACCTGAATCATACACTTGAATCACACACCTGAATCACACACCTGAATCACACACACCTCTTTCACGCCTGAATCACACACCTGAATCACACACCTGTATCACACACCTGTATCACACCTGAATCACACACTTGAATCACACACCTGTATCACACACTTCAATCACACACCTGTATCACACACACCTGTATCACACACACCTTTATCACACCTGAATCACACATCTGAATCACACACCTGTATCACACACCTGTATCACACCTGAATCACACACCTGTATCATACCTGAATCACACACTTGAATAACACACCTGAATCACACACTTGAATCACACACCTGTATCACACACCTGTATCACACACCTGAATCACACACCTGAATATCACACACCTGTATCACACACCTGAATAACACACCTCAATCACACACCTCAATCACACACCTCAATCACACACCTCAATAACACACCTCAATCACACACCTGTATCACACACACCTTTATCACACCTGAATCACACATCTGAATCACACACCTGGATCACACACCTGTATCACACCTGAATCACACACCTGTATCATACCTGAATCACACACTTGAATAACACACCTGAATCACACACCTGTATCACACACCTGAATAACACACCTGAATCACACACTTGAATCACACACCTGTATCACACACCTCAATCACACACCTGAATCACACACCTGTATCACACACCTGAATAACACACCTCAATCACACACCTGAATAACACACCTCAATCACACACCTCAATCACACACCTCAATAACACACCTCAATCACACACCTGAATCACACACCTGAATAACACACCTGAATCACACACTTGAATAACACACCTGAATCACACACCTGTATCATACCTGAATCACACACCTGAATCACACACCTGAATCACACACTTGAATAACACACCTGAATCACACACCTGAATCACACACCTGAATCACACACCTGAATCACACACCTGTATCACACACCTGAATAACACACCTGAATCACACACTTGAATCACACACCTGTATCACACACCTCAATCACACACCTGAATCACACACCTGTATCACACACCTGAATAACACACCTCAATCACACACCTGAATAACACACCTCAATCACACACCTCAATCACACACCTGTATCACACACACCTTTATCACACCTGAATCACACATCTGAATCACACACCTGGATCACACACCTGTATCACACCTGAATCACACACCTGTATCATACCTGAATCACACACTTGAATAACACACCTGAATCACACACCTGTATCACACACCTGAATAACACACCTGAATCACACACTTGAATCACACACCTGTATCACACACCTCAATCACACACCTGAATCACACACCTCAATCACACACCTGAATCACACACCTGTATCACACACCTGAATAACACACCTCAATCACACACCTGAATAACACACCTCAATCACACACCTCAATCACACACCTCAATAACACACCTCAATCACACACCTCAATCACACACCTCAATCACACACCTGAATAACACACCTGAATCACACACTTGAATAACACACTTGAATAACACACCTGTATCATACCTGAATCACACACCTGAATCACACACCTGAATCACACACTTGAATAACACACCTGAATCACACACCTGAATAACACACCTGAATCATACCTGAATCACACACCTGAATCACACACCTGAATCACACACCTGTATCACACACCTGAATCACACACTTGAATAACACACCTGAATCACACACCTGAATCATACACCTGTATCACACACCTGAATCACACACCTGAATCACACACCTGAATCATACCTGAATCACACACCTGAATCACACACCTGTATCACACACCTGAATCACACACCTGAATCACACACTTGAATAACACACCTGAATCACACACCTGAATCACACACCTGTATCACACACCTGAATCACACACCTGTATCACACACCTGAATCATACCTGAATCACACACCTGTATCACACACCTGAATCATACCTGAATCACACACCTGTATCACACACCTGAATCACACACCTGTATCACACACCTGAATCATACCTGAATAACACACCTGAATCACACACCTGTATCATACCTGAATTACACACCTGAATCACACACCTGTATCATACCTGAATTACACACCTGTATCACACACCTTTATCACACACCTGAATCACACACCTGAATCACACACCTGAATCACACCTGAATCACACACCTGTATCACACACCTGTATCACACACCTGACTGATCAGTTTTCAACACTAACAGACGACTGTCTCACCTCCTCCAGCAGGTCTGCGAAGCCCATCTCCAAGAAACAAACAACAGGTGTTTTTTTGTTTTGTTTTTTGCGATCAGGTCGTCACTTCCATCAGAATAACTCTGAAAACTAAACAAGTAAAACTAATCAACACATTTTAAGGTCAAAGGTCACAACAGTTTCAGACCCTTCCTCTACACTTTCCAGACCTGGCTGCAGCAGTTGCTTCTAAAATGCTGAAATATTTGCATGGAGTCTGGTGAGAGTTCTTAAAAGATTACTGAGTCTGAATGAAAACAGAAAGAGGATTTTCTGTGTCGGTGGAAACGTACTTACAGTCTGACGGCTGATGAAGGACTGAGAGAAGTGGACGAGTGGACGAATGGACGAATGGAAGGGACTGAATGTTAATGAGTGACTGAAGTAGAAAGCCTGACCCTCGTCTTACTGTTCACTTGTAAATAACTGAACCAGCTCTGAGTTTTCTCAACTTTATGATTATTTGTTTTTCAGTTAATGTTTGTTAAGCCCCCCCCCCCCCCCCCCCCCCCCCCGCCGCCCCGAGAGGAAGAACTCTGAGGATCAGTCATCAATCTACAAGTTTTTTACTGATCTGACAGAAACATTCATATTTAAATTAATGAATTAATGCTTCCTCTGGTCCACAAACAAATCACAGATTAAACTTGACCTCCTCCCTCAGAGTTTGGGTCCTGTTTGTTTTTGTGACTTCGCTCCTCGCTGAGTTTTTCTGTCCTGGAATTCGTCCGACTGTGTTTCAGTCAACAAACGACACAGCAGGTTTCAGACGCAGCTGAGACACGACCACACGACCACATGACCACATGACCTGGAGACCCAGACACCTGCTTGAGTTGAGACAATCAGCCAATCACATCGAACATCAGAATAAGAAAGTTCACATAAAGGTTCCAATGAGTCAGGTGTCCTTCAGGTGAGGACATCAGTCATTAGAGTTTGTCTTGTCTGTTGAGTCTCTACATCGGGTCGTCACAGTTCAAATGTTTCCATGTTGACACGTTAACAAAAAACTGAATGATTGTCAGCGTGTTAGCTCAGGCTCTCTGATTGGCTGCTGTCAGTGTGTTAGCTCAGGCTCTCTGATTGGCTGCTGTCAGTGTGTTAGCTCAGGCTCTCTGATTGGCTCTGTCAGCGTGTTAGCTCAGGCTCTCTGATTGGCTCTGTCAGCGTGTTAGCTCAGGCTCTCTGATTGGCTGCTGTCAGCGTGTTAGCTCAGGCTCTCTGATTGGCTGCTGTCAGCGTGTTAGCTCAGGCTCTCTGATTGGCTGCTGTCAGCGTGTTAGCTCAGGCTCTCTGATTGGCTGCTGTCAGCGTGTTAGCTCAGGCTCTCTGATTGGCTCTGTCAGCGTGTTAGCTCAGGCTCTCTGATTGGCTCTGTCAGCGTGTTAGCTCAGGCTCTCTGATTGGCTGCTGTCAGCGTGTTAGCTCAGGCTCTCTGATTGGCTGCTGTCAGCGTGTTAGCTCAGGCTCTCTGATTGGCTGCTGTCAGTGTGTTAGCTCAGGCTCTCTGATTGGCTCTGTCAGCGTGTTAGCTCAGGCTCTCTGATTGGCTGCTGTCAGCGTGTTAGCTCAGGCTCTCTGATTGGCTCTGTCAGCGTGTTAGCTCAGGCTCTCTGATTGGCTGCTGTCAGCGTGTTAACTCAGGCTCTCTGATTGGCTGCTGTTAGCGTGAAAAAACTTGAATTGTTGAAGTTTCAGGTGATTTGCCGACTTGAAAAGAAAAACACGGTTGAAACTTTTATTCTCATTTTATTTATCCACTTAGTCCCTGAACACGCTGACAAGACACACACACACACACACACACACACACACACACACACACACACACACACAAGCTATAAAACATTTTAGTACAAAAATATTAAAAACTAAAATACGGGGAAGAAACTGAATCTGGTTAAAGATTATTTACAAAGAGTCTCTGGAGCTGTGATTGGTGGAGGAACTTTACAACGTGGTCAGAAACTCTCGGACCTGCAAACAAACAAAAACAAACAAACAAACAAAGTGAAGCACAAACATTATACAGATTTCAAAATAAAAGCTTAGGTCACAAAATAAACCTTGTCGACGATGGCTTCCTGTTTGATCCGATCGTTCTTGAAGTCGTCATCGAAGTCGAGGACGAGAACAGGAAGTTCATTCAGGTAATCAAAGTCCACCCTGGACAGAGACACAGGTTCAAGACGACCCTGAACGCACCACCACTAACTGTCTCAGTACACAATGTGAGCGCGCTCAGTGACGTCACCTGAGGTTCCTGTGGTGCAACCACGACTCGTGTTTGAAGTGAAGCTGTTCCAGGTCCTCAAGAGGGATCCCCTGCTCCTCCTCCCGCCCCCGATGGAGCAGCCTCTGCATACAGCGCTGCAAAATACAGGGAAACAGGGGGACATGAAGGCAGCGCTGCAAAATACAGAGAAACAGGGGGACATGAAGGCAGCGCTGCAAAATACAGAGGAACAGGGGGACATGAAGGCAGCGCTGCAAACTACAGAGGAACAGGGGGACATGAAGGCAGCACTGCAAAATACAGAGGAACAGGGGGACTTGAAGGCAGCCCCGCAAACTACAGGGAAACAGGGGGACATGAAGGCAGCGCCGGAATTTACAGAGAAACAGGAGGACATGAAGGCAGCGCTGCTAAATACAGAGGAACAGGGGGATATGAAGGCAGCGCCGGAATTTACAGAGAAACAGGGGGACATGAAGGCAGCGCTGCAAAATACAGAAGAACAGGGGGACATGAAGGCAGCGCCGGAATTTACAGAGAAACAGGGGGACATGAAGGCAGCGCTGCAAACTACAGAGGAACAGGGGGACATGAAGGCAGCGCCGGAATTTACAGAGAAACAGGGGGACATGAAGGCAGCGCTGCAAACTACAGGGAAACAGGGGGACATGAAGGCAGCGCCGGAATTTACAGAGAAACAGGGGGACATGAAGGCAGCGCCGGAATTTACAGAGAAACAGGGGGACATGAAGGCAGCGCTGCAAAATACAGAGGAACAGGGGGACATGAAGGCAGCGCCGGAATTTACAGAGAAACAGGGGGACATGAAGGCAGCGCTGCAAAATACAGAGGAACAGGGGGACATGAAGGCAGCGCCGGAATTTACAGGGAAACAGGGGGACATGAAGGCAGCGCTGCAAAATACAGAAGAACAGGGGGACATGAAGGCAGCGCCGGAATTTACAGAGAAACAGGAGGACATGAAGGCAGCGCTGCAAACTACAGGGAAACAGGGGGACATGAAGGCAGCGCCGGAATTTACAGAGAAACAGGGGGACATGAAGGCAGCGCTGCAAACTACAGAGGAACAGGGGGACATGAAGGCAGCGCCGGAATGTACAGAGAAACAGGAGGACATGAAGGCAGCGCTGCAAACTACAGGGAAACAGGGGGACATGAAGGCAGCGCCGGAATTTACAGAGGAACAGGGGGACATGAAGGCAGCGCTGCAAACTACAGAGGAACAGGGGGACATGAAGGCAGCGCCGGAATTTACAGAGGAACAGGGGGACATGAAGGCAGCGCCGGAATGTACAGAGAAACAGGGGGACATGAAGGCAGCGCCGCAAAATACAGAGGAACAGGGGGACATGAAGGCAGCGCCGCAAAATACAGAGAAACAGGGGGACATGAAGGCAGCGCTGCAAAATACAGAGGAACAGGGGGACATGAAGGCAGCGCTGCAAAATACAGAGGAACAGGGGGACATGAAGGCAGCGCCGGAATTTACAGAGGAACAGGGGGACATGAAGGCAGCGCTGCAAAATACAGAGGAACAGGGGGACATGAAGGCAGCGCTGCAAAATACAGAGGAACAGGGGGACATGAAGGCAGCGCTGCAAAATACAGAGGAACAGGGGGACATGAAGGCAGCGCCGGAATTTACAGAGGAACAGGGGGACATGAAGGCAGCGCTGCAAAATACAGAGAAACAGGGGGACATGAAGGCAGCGCTGCAAAATACAGAGAAACAGGGGAACATGAAGGCAGCGCCGCAAAATACAGAGGAACAGGGGGACATGAAGGCAGCGCCGCAAACTACAGAGGAACAGGGGGACATGAAGGCAGCGCTGCAAACTACAGAGGAACAGGGGGACATGAAGGCAGCGCCGGAATTTACAGAGAAACAGGGGGACATGAAGGCAGCGCCGCAAACAACAGGGAAACAGGGGGACATGAAGGCAGCGCCGCAAACTACGGGGGAACAGGGGGACATGAAGGCAGCGCCGGAATTTGCAGGGAAACAGGGGGACATGAAGGCAGCGCTGCAAACTACAGGGGAACAGGGGGACATGAAGGCAGCGCCGCAAACTACGGGGGAACAGGGGGACATGAAGGCAGCGCCGGAATTTGCAGGGAAACAGGGGGACATGAAGGCAGCGCTGCAAACTACAGGGGAACAGGGGGACATGAAGGCAGCGCTGCAAAATACAGGGAAACAGGGGGACATGAAGGCAGCGCTGCAAACTACAGGGAAACAGGGGGACATGAAGGCAGCGCCGGAATGTACAGAGGAACAGGGGGACATGAAGGCAGCGCTGCAAACTACAGAGGAACAGGGGGACATGAAGGCAGTGCTGCAAAATACAGGGGAACAGGGGGACATGAAGGCAGCGCTGCAAACTACAGGGGAACAGGAGGACATGAAGGCAGCGCTGCAAACTACAGAGAAACAGGGGGACATGAAGGCAGCGCCGGAATGTACAGAGGAACAGGAGGACATGAAGGCAGCGCCGGAATGTACAGAGGAACAGGGGGACATGAAGGCAGCGCCGGAATGTACAGAGGAACAGGAGGACATGAAGGCAGCGCCGGAATGTACAGAGGAACAGGGGGACATGAAGGCAGCGCCGGAATGTACAGAGGAACAGGAGGACATGAAGGCAGCGCTGCAAAATACAGGGAAACAGGAGGACATGAAGGCAGCGCTGCAAAATACAGGGAAACAGGGGGACATGAAGGCAGCGCCTGAATGTACAGAGGAACAGGGGGACATGAAGGCAGCGCTGCAAAATACAGGGAAACAGGGGGACATGAAGGCAGCGCTGCAAACTACAGGGAAACAGGGGGACATGAAGGCAGCGCCGGAATGTACAGAGGAACAGGAGGACATGAAGGCAGCGCTGCAAACTACAGAGGAACAGGGGGACATGAAGGCAGCGCCGCAAACTACAGAGAAACAGGGGGACATGAAGGCAGCGCTGCAAACTACAGAGGAACAGGGGGACATGAAGGCAGCGCCGCAAACTACAGAGAAACAGGGGGACATGAAGGCAGCGCTGGAATTTGCAGGGAAACAGGGGGACATGAAGGCAGCGCTGCAAACTACAGGGAAACAGGGGGACATGAAGGCAGCGCCGCAAACTACGGGGGAACAGGGGGACATGAAGGCAGCGCCGGAATTTGCAGGGAAACAGGGGGACATGAAGGCAGCGCCGCAAAATACAGAGAAACAGGGGGACATGAAGGCAGCGCCGCAAAATACAGAGAAACAGGGGGACATGAAGGCAGCACTGCAAAATACAGAGGAACAGGGGGACATGAAGGCAGCGCCGCAAAATACAGAGGAACAGGGGGACATGAAGGCAGCGCTGCAAACTACAGAGGAACAGGGGGACATGAAGGCAGCGCCTGAATGTACAGAGGAACAGGGGGACATGAAGGCAGCGCTGCAAAATACAGGGAAACAGGGGGACATGAAGGCAGCGCTGCAAACTACAGGGAAACAGGGGGACATGAAGGCAGCGCCGGAATGTACAGAGGAACAGGAGGACATGAAGGCAGCGCTGCAAACTACAGAGGAACAGGGGGACATGAAGGCAGCGCCGCAAACTACAGAGAAACAGGGGGACATGAAGGCAGCGCTGGAATTTGCAGGGAAACAGGGGGACATGAAGGCAGTGCTGCAAACTACAGGGAAACAGGGGGACATGAAGGCAGCGCCGCAAACTACGGGGGAACAGGGGGACATGAAGGCAGCGCCGGAATTTGCAGGGAAACAGGGGGACATGAAGGCAGCGCCGCAAAATACAGAGAAACAGGGGGACATGAAGGCAGCGCTGCAAAATACAGAGGAACAGGCGGACATGAAGGCAGCGCCGCAAAATACAGAGAAACAGGGGGACATGAAGGCAGCACTGCAAAATACAGAGGAACAGGCGGACATGAAGGCAGCGCCGCAAAATACAGAGGAACAGGGGGACATGAAGGCAGCACTGCAAAATACAGAGGAACAGGCGGACATGAAGGCAGCGCCGCAAAATACAGAGGAACAGGGGGACATGAAGGCAGCACTGCAAAATACAGAGGAACAGGCGGACATGAAGGCAGCGCCGCAAAATACAGAGGAACAGGGGGACATGAAGGCAGCGCCGCAAAATACAGAGGAACAGGGGGACATGAAGGCAGCGCTGCAAAATACAGAGGAACAGGGGGATGGGACTATTCAAGTGTGTTGCAGGAGCTGTCTCACCTGTGGAGGGGCTCTGGAGCTGTCTCACCTGTGGGGGGGCTCTGGAGCTGTCTCACCTGTGGGGGGGCTCAGGAGCTGTCTCACCTGTGGGGGGGCTCTGGAGCTGTCTCACCTGTGGGGGGGCTCTGAGGTAGATGATGGCATCGAGGGCAATGTCCGGTTCAAACTGGTTCAGTAACCAGCTGTGCCAGTCCTGATAAACACTCCACTCCGTCTCCGTCAGGTTCCCACATTCAAACAGGTTGGACGCAAACACGTACCTGGACAGACAGACAGGTACTTTCATCTCATCTCATCTCTCATGTCTCTCTCTCCCTCTCTCCCTCTCGTCTCTCTCGTCTCTCTCGTCTCTCTCGTCCCTCTCGTCTCTCAGGTGTGTTGTTACCTGTCTGAGTAGACGGAGCGTTCAAAGAACTGGACGGGGTTTTCTGCTCGCTGAAGTTTCAGAGACGGAGCCTGAAGCTGAGCACGAACTCTGCTGAGACACGCGTAGCTCTGAGGACAGGTGAGACGGACAGGTGAGACGGACAGGTGAGACGGGTGGGTGTTAGTCTTTGTGAAAGACGAGGAGTGGAGTCAGAGTTACCTGGAAGGTGTAGGACCAGCGACTGGGTTTATCGTACAACATCTGCAGCAGGTTCCCTCCGCTCTTCTGAGAGGAACTCAGCTCCTGCAGGTAAACAGGTGAGTCACAGGTAACACAGGTGAGTCACAGGTAACACAGGTGAGTCACAGGTAACACAGGTGAGTCACAGGTACACCGGTGCTGCAGATGTTCAGATACTGTGAGTTCACCTGGTAAATGTCGTCGCTGTTGTTTTGAACATTGCACCATTTTCCAATCGGTTCAGGAATCAGCTCCCAGTCTTCAGATGCCGTCTCCAGCAGATGGACGAACGTCGACTTACCTGCAGCTGGAACACAGGTGAGACAGAGACATGACGACGAGACGTCAACAGGTGAGACAGAGACATGACGACGAGACGTCAACAGGTGAGACAGAACATTACGACGAGACGTCAACAGGTGAGACAGAAACATGACGACGAGACGTCAACAGGTGAGACAGAAACATGACGACGAGACGTCAACAGGTGAGACAGAACATGACAACGAGACGTCAACAGGTGAGACAGAACATTACAACGAGACGTCAACAGGTGAGACAGAACATTACAACGAGACGTCAACAGGTGAGACAGAAACATGACAACGAGACGTCAACAGGTGAGACAGAGACATGACGACGAGACAGAGACATGACAACGAGACGTCAACAGGTGAGACAGAGACATGACAACGAGCCGTCAACAGGTGAGACAGAGACATGACGACGAGACGTCAACATGTGAGACAGAACATTACAACGAGACGTCAACAGGTGAGACAGAAACATGACGACGAGACGTCAACAGGTGAGACAGAGACATGACGACGAGACGTCAACAGGTGAGACAGAGACATGACAACGAGACGTCAACAGGTGAGACAGAGACATGACGACGAGACGTCAACAGGTGAGACAGAAACATGACAACGAGACGTCAACAGGTGAGACAGAGACATGACGACGAGCCGTCAACAGGTGAGACAGAAACAAGACGACGAGACGTCAACAGGTGAGACAGAACATGACAACGAGACGTCAACAGGTGAGACAGAGACATGACGACGAGCCGTCAACAGGTGAGACAGAAACAAGACGACGAGACGTCAACAGGTGAGACAGAGACATGACGACGAGACATCAACAGGTGAGACAGAGACATGACGACGAGACGTCAACATGTGAGACAGAACATTACAACGAGACGTCAACAGGTGAGACAGAAACATGACGACGAGACGTCAACAGGTGAGACAGAGACATGACGACGAGACGTCAACAGGTGAGACAGAGACATGACAACGAGACGTCAACAGGTGAGACAGAGACATGACGACGAGACATCAACAGGTGAGACAGAAACATGACAACGAGACGTCAACAGGTGAGACAGAACATTACAACGAGACGTCAACAGGTGAGACAGAAACATGACGACGAGACGTCAACAGGTGAGACAGAAACATGACGACGAGACGTCAACAGGTGAGACAGAACATGACGACGAGACGTCAACAGGTGAGACAGAGACATGACAACGAGACGTCAACAGGTGAGACAGAGACATGACAACGAGACGTCAACAGGTGAGACAGAGACATGACGACGAGACGTCAACAGGTGAGACAGAAACATGACAACGAGACGTCAACAGGTGAGACAGAGACATGACGACGAGCCGTCAACAGGTGAGACAGAAACAAGACGACGAGACGTCAACAGGTGAGACAGAACATGACAACGAGACGTCAACAGGTGAGACAGAGACATGACGACGAGCCGTCAACAGGTGAGACAGAAACAAGACGACGAGACGTCAACAGGTGAGACAGAGACATGACGACGAGACATCAACAGGTGAGACAGAGACATGACGACGAGACGTCAACATGTGAGACAGAACATTACAACGAGACGTCAACAGGTGAGACAGAAACATGACGACGAGACGTCAACAGGTGAGACAGAGACATGACGACGAGACGTCAACAGGTGAGACAGAGACATGACAACGAGACGTCAACAGGTGAGACAGAGACATGACGACGAGACATCAACAGGTGAGACAGAAACATGACAACGAGACGTCAACAGGTGAGACAGAACATTACAACGAGACGTCAACAGGTGAGACAGAAACATGACGACGAGACGTCAACAGGTGAGACAGAAACATGACGACGAGACGTCAACAGGTGAGACAGAACATGACGACGAGACGTCAACAGGTGAGACAGAGACATGACGACGAGACGTCAACAGGTGAGACAGAGACATGACGACGAGACGTCAACAGGTGAGACAGAAACATGACGACGAGACGTCAACAGGTGAGACAGAAACATGACGACGAGACGTCAACAGGTGAGACAGAAACAAGACGACGAGACGTCAACAGGTGAGACAGAACATGACGACGAGACGTCAACAGGTGAGACAGAAACATGACGACGAGACGTCAACAGGTGAGACAGAAACATGAGAACGAGACATCAACAGGTGAGACAGAACATTACAACGAGACGTCAACAGGTGAGACAGAAACATGACGACGAGACGTCAACAGGTGAGACAGAACATTACGACGAGACGTCAACAGGTGAGACAGAACATGACAACGAGACATCAACAGGTGAGACAGAGACATGACGACGAGACGTCAACAGGTGAGACAGAAACATGACGACGAGACGTCAACAGGTGAGACAGAACATGACAACGAGACGTCAACAGGTGAGACAGAAACATGACAACAAGACGTCAACAGGTGAGACAGAAACATGACGACGAGACGTCAACAGGTGAGACAGAGACATGATGACGAGACGTCAACAGGTGAGACAGAGACATGACGACGAGACGTCAACAGGTGAGACAGAGACATGACGACGAGACGTCAACAGGTGAGACAGAACATGACAACGAGACGTCAACAGGTGAGACAGAAACATGACAAGAAGACGTCAACAGGTGAGACAGAAACATGACAAGAAGACGTCAACAGGTGAGACAGAGACATGACGACGAGACGTCAACAGGTGAGACAGAAACATGACAATGAGACATCAACAGGTGAGACAGAGACATGACAACAAGACATCAACAGGTGAGACAGAGACATGACAACAAGACATCAACAGGTGAGACAGAGACATGACGACGCCAGAATGATATTTTCATTCACTTTCACCAAAGATCTTTACGTTCAGTGTGGTGTCGGCTCGTAGCCAATAGGCTGTCTTCCCTGGGCTCCAGTTCGATCGGCACTAGTGCTGAAATTTAAGCCAATGGCTCCGCGGTTGCTACGCAAAAAAGTATATATTTCGCCAATCATCGTCGTCGAATTTTATGGTTTGGGGGCTCTGAAAATATGGCCCATGGTACCAAAGCACCACTGCACGTTAACGGACATTTACGTCAGAGAGGAGTGTGAGGGCGGCATGGCGATGTCAAGTGGCACTAATGTAGTCGTGGGACGTCAGCTAGCCCCAAACTCAGTTACATCTCTACACCTGTATCCATTCGAAAGAAGAACATTAGCGGAAAAACTAATCGTGAAAGAACTCGGACCAGACAAGCCAGAAGTGAATATAACCCAACTGGCGCGAGAAAAGGAGAAAACCTACAAGAGAACATTTTCCCGAGGTTGGTTCGATGGAACGCCTTGGCTCACTAGCTGTGGGTTTGTCAATGCAGTCTTTTGCTTCCCTTGCTTACCGTTTAAAACAAGTGCTTGTGACACAGACAGGGGTGACAGACCTGAAACATATGTCAGAACACATTAAGAAACATGAGCTGGCAAGAGTGCATATGGACAACTCTGTGAAGTTAGCCATGCTAGGCCGAATTAGCATAGCCACACAGCTAAATGAGGGACACCGCGTTGCCATAAGAAAACACAACGAGGAGGTGGACAGGAATCGGCACGTGTTGTCAAAGATCATTGATGCCGTGATATTTTGTGGGGCCTTTGAACTTGCTTTGCGTGGCCACGATGAGAGACACATCAGAAAACCCTGGAACCTAATGGCTTCAATCGACCGTGACTTGGAGGAGCACCTGGAGAACGCCACTGTTTTTAAAGGCACTTCTGTTAGGCTGCATGTTGTCAGTTCTCAGAGACCACATTCTGTTGCCATTCAGGCAGATGAGACAACCGACATCGGCTCTCATTGTCAGCTCGTGCTTGTGCTACGGTCATAGACGGCCACAACAACATTCAAGAACGCTTTTTTGAGTTTATCGCGCTTCCAAATGCGACCGCTGCTACGATTGCCACTGAATTATTGGAAAGGCTGAGGATCATTCTTCCTGCGGGACAAGGCCCAGGCCTATGATGGTGCTGCAGTGATGAGGGGTGCTGCAGGTGGGGTGCAACGCAAAGTTCAAGATGTCTACGGGAGTGCCTGCTACGTTCACTGTTATGCGCATCAGTTGAACCTCATCATGCAGCAGCCAACATCCCACATCCCGAAGATCGGCCGTTCTTTTTCAGACATTGGGGGTTTTCTACATCTTTTTCTAAGTCATCCAAACGAACGGCAGTGCTGGATGAAGTGGTGGCACACCGACTCCCAGGTGCTTCAACAACGCGATGGAACTTCCACAGTCGTGCTGTTAACACAGTTTACGAGCACAAAGATGAACTGGTTAAGGGTTTCCAAACCATTCAAGACAGAGGAGACTTTGATGCCGCATCAAGAGAGAGGCCGGGGGTTGTATGAGAATGTTGGAAGATGAGGTTTTGTAGACATGCTGTTTAACCAGCTGCAGAAGAGGAGCATAGACTCTGTCTTCATCGCAGGGATCACCCAGAGGTTCACTCACAGCATACAGGCATCAGGTAGCCTATGATTCTGCATATTGGCTGAAAACATGCTTATGTTGCCTAAACGATAAAAACATAAACACATGGCTGAGCACAAGAACCTCTCATAAATATCACAAGTTCGTCTCCAAGTTAGACTAATGAATTTATTTGTGATGAATCTAGATAACATTGACGAGGCCCAACACACCAGTAGCACACATTTTAATACAGTTCTTGTACTTGTTTGGGATCAGGGACTCCGTTGCTTCTCTAGTTGAGGATGAGGACTACAGGGGACCTGTACAGGAACCACCCTCGAAGAAACGGACGGCAACGCAACAGCATCTGGCAACAGAGGTAAGCAGTAACATAAATGCTATTTCTGTATTCGATTAGCCTAAATGTATTTGTGTTTGTTTGCACATTTTTGTATTCTGAATTGTCATTATTAGACATATCTATTTCACATTCATGCTTTTAATAATTACAGTAAGCTTTACATGCTCACAACAAAATTGTAGCTGCTATGAATATGCTGATTTATTGTAGTGTTGAACTGAGAAATGTCAAAACTTAATGTTTTCTGTGTTTATTTTCTACAGTTGTGTATCATTTCATAGGTGTGTGATCCCGTTATGAGCCAGGCCAAGGACAGGTTTTCCTTCACCAAGCATCTCATCAGTGCCACTCTCTTGCAAGGAGCCTTGTTCCCACAACACAGCAGAAGGTTCCCAGATTCAGCACTAGAAACCACCGTGGATCCCATGTTGAACAAAGCGAGACTTAAAACAGAACCGTCCCTGATCTACGAAAATGAGGACTTCAAGGGTTGCAGTGGTGCACTGGCTCTCTTTCAGGTTCTAATGGAAAATAACCTTCAAGACACATTCACCGAAACCGTAAGTCTTCTCAAGATCCTCATCACCACACCAATGACAACAGCAGAATCAGAGAGGTGCTTCTCTGCTTTGAGGAGGATAAAAACGTTCCTTAGGAACACTATGGCTCTGCTCTCTGTAGAGAACAAACTCACACGGGACAGTCCAGATGTCAACACCAGGGTTACTGAGAGAGTTGCCTCAGAAAGACAGACGAGCAAAGTTCCTGTATAAATAAGAGTATTATAAACATGCAACTTGTTCATTATCATTAAGTTCAATTAATATCGTCTTTTTAGACCATTGACTGGTTTGAGTTATTTTATTGGTATAAAATAAATATGAGTGAAACACTGAAATATGTGCACACATGTACCGTTGTGAATGATTTGGGGTCTCCAGCAGGTCCCCCTGAAATTCACCAGAACGCAGGAAATCACATCTACAAAATTCTAAACTTTCTGGGGGAGGACCCCCAGGGACCCCCAGACCCCCAGACCCCCCCAGACCCCCGGACCCCCAGACCCCCCCAGACTCCCCCATATCCCCCCAGACCCCCCCCCCGGACCTCCCCCCAGACTCCCCCAGACCCCCCCAGACCCCCGGACCCCCGGACCCCCCCCCAGAAACAGCCGCCACTGGGCTCGACTCTGGTTTACCGGGTGTGACCCGGGTCGCGGTACAGTCGTTACCGGAGAGCCGCTGTATTGTGGGAACTCACCGATGTTGCCCTCGATAGAAACCTTCTTCTCTTTGCGGGAGAAGCTTCGTCCAGCGGCGGACTGGCGGGAACAAAGCACGGCCTCTTCGGTGGAGTTGCCATTTTTACTTCGGAACCGGAACCGGAACCGATCTTCGATTATTGATCTTTGTTGTTGTTGCTTCTTCACCGCGAGCGACTAAACCGACTAAACCGACGAACCCGATTAAACCGCGCGAGAGCCGCTTCTGAGATTTAAACCCCGCGCGCAGCGAGAGTTCCGCTTCCTGGTGCGACGACCAGAGAGAGAGACAAGCTGCATGAAAAATGTGCTCCTGAATTCATCTCAAGTATGGACCTGAACAGTTGGACATTTTGCAAAACAAGACCATCAAATTTTCTTCAAAAAGGACTCTAAAGAAAAGGTAAACACTTTAGCAGCACTTTAGCAGCAAAACAGAAGAAAGAAAATACCATTTTTGGATATATTTTTTAAATGAAAACAACCAGCTGACTGTCAAAAGCTAGCTGGCAACTGTGTATCAACTGCTGTGGGCTACCACCTGCCACAGTGGAGAACATTTCTAAGGAGGAACCAGACTAAATAAGATAACAGAAGAGGTGTTCTATGAAGATAAGGAGGAGAAGAAAAGAACAAACCAAAAACCATAACATTAATAACTGTTTTTAAAGGCTAAAAAAGCTAGCAACAGTAAAGCGTTAGCCCACTAGTAAACAAACAAAGTGGTCGCCATGGAAACAGCCAAGCAGAGAACAGAGAGCAGGGAGGTTATATACCCTGCTCTGTGTAAGAGTGCAGCAGCTAGGGAGAAGTTTAAGGAAAAGACACTTCAGGAGAACAAAGAAGTCTTGTTCACGGACTGTGCTCTACACAAGGAAGGGAGAAAGAAGAACAACCTCATATTCTTCACAGACTCCATATATACCTGGAAGGAAAGTCTATGCAAGAAATATCCTTACATCTCCAGTGAGGGCATCGGCTCAGGAGGCCGACTGAAGATTTGTAAGGATAAACACATGAACAAGGATGACCCCCTGCTCACCATCACCTACTACACAAAGGGAAAGGTGATGGTCCAGGGGGACGAAGCAAACTTGAAATCCTTTGAAGAAGTATTCTCCCTGATCAAAGCTGAGGTGGAGACCAAGAGGTACAATGTTCTCTGTGACAGTGAAGATGATGAGAGCCCAACAGAGAACCCCACCACCATGTCCATCTCTGCCCCTCCCACACCTGCCAGCTCCACCAACCAGCTGAAGGAGAGTATGGCCCTGCTGGAGCTGGACTTTGCTGAATTCAAAGAGCTGACCCAGGCCAGGCTGTCTGCCCCCCTAGACAACATTGTGCAGCAGCTTCAAGAGGAGCTCCAGCAGCTTAAGAGTGAAAACCAGGCCTCGACATCTGAGCTAAGAGGAAGTGTAGAGGCACTAAAACAGGAGAACAGTGTGCTCCGGGCTCAGTTAGCCAAAGTGAAAGAGGATGCTGAGAACAGAGAAAGGAACTTCATCAGGCAAGTCCGACACCTGACAGACCAACTCTCATCAGTCCCCAAAAAGACAACTACAGAGACAGAGACACAGACTCTCCCTGCTAGTCTTCCAAACCCCTCCCTTGTCTCTGTCCCACCATCTCTGCTCTGCACCCTACCAACACCCACACAGCCAGCTCCCAGCAGCCAACCCTGTCCATCCCAGCTGCCCTCCATTCAGCCTGAAGAACAAGCCCCACAAGTGGTCCTGCTGGCTGACTCAAACGGGAAATTCCTGGACACTAACAAGCTTTTTCCTTCTAAGAAAGTGCTGTCTAAACGTTGCAGCACCACAGGCCAAGCAATGAAGCTGTTGAGAAAGGAGACCCTCGGGAGCCCTCAATGCCTGGTGATCCACACAGGAACAAACGACCTGCACAACCTCCGAAGGAACACTGCTGAGGCAGTAAGGAAGATGGCGGAACAGGCCACCAAGGAATTCCCTGACACCCGCATCGTGATCTCCACCCTGCTGCCTAGGACAGACACTCCTCCTCACGTCATCCATGACATCAATATGGAGATCAGAAGAGGTTGTGCCACCTTACCCAACGTCCACCTGGCCCTCCATCCAACCATTGGCACCTGGGACCTCTACGATGGACTCCATCTACACAGAGAGAAGGTGAATATCTTTGCAAAGACCCTCAAAGACACGGCTCTAGGACGCAGCCCTTCCACCCTCTCTTCTACCAGAAGCTTCAGAGACCATCAAAGACCTCCTCCCCCCTATCTCCAGCCCCGGATCATCCCCACTGCGGTGAGGAGACACACCAGTTCTGCCCAGACCCCACACTACCCACACGCCCACCGCCTCAACACTGGGAAACAGAACCAGCTGAGGCCACTTTCCCCCTCCTCAGTCCCTGCCCAACAACCCCTTATACAGCATCGGCAGCAGAGCCATGGAGCAGCACGTCCCCCTCCCCACCCACAGCAGCAGAGCTATGCTGCAGTTGTAGCCCGGCCTGCTGTCACAGCCCCTCCCCCTGCTACCTATGAGCTGAGAGACATCAGGGAGATGCTGCACACCCTGTGCAGCCGGCTTCTGTCCAGCTAAGATATATTCCCATACGAGTCACAAAACAACATGGACATATATTTGTTAGTTAGTAATAGTAATAGCAATAGTAGTAGTCAGAACAATGGCAATATTATTGAAAATAGTAAATCTCCATGGAATTAATATCAAATTATTATTATACATATATAGATAGGTTTTTTTGTTTTGTTTTGTTTTGTTTTGTTTTGTTTTTGTCTCACTGTGCAGGTTCATTTTGATTGTTTTCTTTTTTGATGCGTTCATTTCACATAAGCTGTTGGAATATTCAGGGTCTCCACTCCTCGACCTTTGAGCTGAAGAGTGGAGACCCTGAGTTCCTGAAATCTATCAAAGACGTTGATATCATCGTATTGACGGAAACATGGTGTCATGATGATTTGCTCACTCGCTGTCCCCCAGGATATAATGAAGTCATGGTGCCCTCCATAAAACTAAAAAACATACGCAAGGGCAGAACATCGGGGGGGATTTTGGTGTGGTATAAAGGAGATCTTTGCAATCAGATCTCACCAGTAAAACAGGGTAAATCGCACATTTGGTTGAGCTTAGATCAAACCCTAGGCATAACCGATAGGGATCTATACCTCTGTGCAATTTACATACCCCCAGTGGATTCTCCTTATTTTGAAGAGGACATTTTTGACACCCTAAATTCAGAAATCTCCTATTTCCAGGCCCAGGGAAATGTACTTCTCACTGGAGATCTGAATGGACGTACAGGAATTGAACCTGATATCATTGACACACAGGGCAACAACCATGTATTTGGTCAGGCCCCCCTGTTTACCACACCAAACATCACCCGTCGGAATAACCTTGACTCAATATTGAATCAAAGTGGCAGGGAGATAGTGCATCTCTGTCGGGCCTTAGGCCTGTACATAATTAACGGTAGGTTCAGAGGGGACTCTTTGGGGAGGTTCACATACTCCTCAGCTCTTGGGTCTAGTGTTGTAGACTACGCAATCACTGACATGGACCCCTCAACTATCAGTGCATTCACTGTCAGACAGCAATCCCCCCTTTCAGACCACAACCAAATTAATGTGTTCTTTAAATTGTCAGGTCAAATTAGTGACACAAAAAGGAAGCCCAGTAAGCTGTATAAATTAAATCCTTCTTACAGATGGGCCCCAGACAGTGGAGACAAATTCACCAAGGCTCTAAACTCCCCTGATCTGATGAACTACATATCAACATATACTCAAAATCAATATGTCCCTACCAGAGATGGGGTAAACAAGGCCACTGATGATATCAATATGATATTTCATAAGGCAGCTATTAGGGCTGACCTCATAAAGCAAAGACGGAGACCTGTTAAAAGGCAAAATACCGACAAATGGTTTGATCAGGAATGCAAAGAAATCAGAAAAGAGCTGAGAAAAATAGCAAATGAGAAACATCGCCAACCGAACAACCCAGCCCTGCGCATTCGATACAATGACATTTTAAACACATATAAACACACAATTAGGATCAAAAAACAAAATTATACCCAATTGAAACTTGAAGATATTGAGAATGCCATTAACCAAAATCAATTCTGGGATATGTGGAACAAGTTCAACACAAAGCAACAGCAGACATTACCCATCCAAAACGGTGACATCTGGAGATCGCATTTTGAAAATTTATACAAAGACATACCAATCAATCAAATCAATTCAGATCAGTGTATTATGAAAGAAAAACTCCAAAAATTAGAAGAAACAATTAAAGACAACCAAAACCCCCTTGATTTCGAAATGACTTGGGAAGAAATAACCAGACAGACAAAATGTCTGAAGCCAAGGAAAGCTTGTGGTCCAGACAGCATTAGAAACGAAATGCTCAAAAGCAGCACCCCAGAAATGCAGGGTGCAGTGTTACATTTGTTCAACCTTATACTACAGGCAGGATGTTTCCCCAACATCTGGTGCAAAGGGCTCATTTCCCCCATTCATAAGAGTGGGGACAAATCAGACCCTAATAACTACCGTGGCATCTGTGTCAGCAGCTGTCTGGGTAAACTAT
This sequence comes from Chelon labrosus, assembly GCF_963514085.1. Classification (NCBI taxonomy): domain Eukaryota; kingdom Metazoa; phylum Chordata; class Actinopteri; order Mugiliformes; family Mugilidae; genus Chelon; species Chelon labrosus. Next base: position 26,496,649 of record NC_140350.1, on the reverse strand, counting down.
TCTGTAGTATTCTTAATACAAGAATACTAGATTTCCTTGAGGAACAGTCAGCCTTAAGTAAAAGTCAGATTGGCTTCCTCCCAAAACACCGCACCACCGACCATGTATATACCCTTCACACTTTAATCAACAAACATGTACAACAAACTAAGAATGGAAAAATATTCGCCTGCTTCATTGATTTCAAGAAAGCTTTCGACTCTATTTGGCATGAAGGGCTCTATTACAGACTTTTAAAATGTGGCATAGGTGGCAAAATGTATGATCTGGTTAAATCAATGTATTCGGAAAACATGTGTGCTGTTAAAATTGGAGACAAATTAACTGATTTCTTCCCCCAGAGAAGAGGTGTTCGGCAGGGTTGCAACCTAAGTCCGACGTTATTTAATCTGTATATAAATGAACTGGCTGTTGAGTTGGATAAATGTGCTGCTCCGGGCCTCTCCCTCCTAGATAGAGAGGTGAAGTCTCTGTTCTATGCTGATGACCTTGTTCTACTGTCTCCTACTGAACAAGGACTACAGCTACAGCTGGACGTAGTAGAAAAGTACTGTCAGAACTGGGCCCTGGCAGTAAACATGAAGAAAACAAATGTCATGATTTTTCAAAAACGCCCCAGGTGTCATGAGAACAAACACCAATTTACCATCAATAATCATGTCATTGAACACAGCATGAGTTATACCTACCTTGGTATAATCATAACAGCATCAGGGAGTTTCAACATGGCAGTGAATGCACTAAAAGAAAAAGCTCGAAGAGCTCTATATGCAATTAAGAGAAAATTTTATAATGTCCATATTCCAATAAAAATCTGGCTTAAAATATTTGATAGTGTCATCCAGCCCATTGCGCTGTACGGTAGTGAAGTATGGGGTCCACTCAGTCATCAGAGCTTTATCCGTTGGGACAAACATCCAACAGAATCTCTACATGCAGAATTCTGCAGATACATTTTACACGTACACAGAAACACACCAACAAATGCATGTAGAGCAGAATTAGGCAGATACCCACTGATAATCAACATTCAGAAGAGAACGCTCAACTTCTTTAACCACCTGAAATCCAGCCCCAGAGACACCCTCCACTCCAAAGCCCTCCAAACCCAAGAGCTGAGCCCAGAGAAGAGTCCCCTATGTCAGTTGGTACTGAGGCTAACTGCCCCCTCTCAGACACAGTCTGACCAGCCTCACAACAACACTGCTCTACAAAAAGTAATCAGGGTAAATCAAATTATAGCACAATGTAAAGAAAGCTATCTGGACCATTGGGAAGAAACAACTAAAAGCCAAAGTAGATTGGAATGTTATCTTGCCCTTAAAAGAGATTATGAATTAGCAGAATATCTCTCTACTGTCAGAGATAGAAAGCAGAGACAGATCCTAACCAAGTACAGGCTCAGTGACCACAAACTGGCAATCCAAACAGGAAGACACAAAAAATCATGGCAACCAAAAGAAAACAGAAAATGTGGTCACTGTTGGACAGGTGAGGTTGAGACGGAGATGCACTTTCTCCTACAATGTACAAAATTAAATGACACTAGAAAAATTTATTGGAACAAGTTCAGCTCTTTGGTTCCAGGTTTCAAAGAGCTGGACGACCTCTCCAAATTAAAAATACTCCTCGGAGAAGGAGAGCGGGCACACCTGGCTGCCCAGTATGTGTTAACATGCCACACCCTGAGGGACAGTGAGTGATCGAGGCACACACACACACACACACACACACACACACTGTATATAACTAATAGAATGTTCATAATGTATATATCTTTGATTTATTGTATTGTACTTTAATGCTCTGCTTTGGCAATATTGTTTTTTTTTTTTTTTTAAGAAACTTTCATGCCAATAAAGCCCATTTTGAATTGAATTTGAAAATATTACCGTGGAGCTGAGATGATGTCTCACTCCGATTCTGTTTGTAGGGATCAAAGATGATCAAAGATGTCTCACTCCGATCCTGTTTGTAGGGATCAAAGATGATCAAAGATGTCTCACTCCGATCCTGTTTGTAGGGATCAAAGATGTCTCACTCCGATCCTGTTTGTAGGGATCAAAGATGATCAAAGATGTCTCACTCCGATCCCGTTTGTAGGGATCAAAGATGTCTCACTCCGATCCCGTTTGTAGGGATCAAAGATGTCTCACTCCGATCCCGTTTGTAGGGATCAAAGATGTCTCACTCCGACCCCGTTTGTAGGGATCAAAGATGTCTCACTCTGATCTTTTTTCTACTGTCTCTCACATTGACGACTGCTGTGTACGCTGTGGAACCGTGAACTGCCTGAAAGGAAGTAAATAAATAATAATAAAGATCACAGACCTGTGGCTCTCACCTCCACAGTGACGAAGAGATTTGAACCGCTGGTTTCAAAGCTCATAGTCAGAATCAAATCAGAGCCAACGGGTCGACTCTAGGAACTAGAAGTAGGTCTGAACTTTGAGATGGAAGTGATCTGTTGGGATGATCTGGTACAATGAGGTCTTTGATGGATCTAGGTCTTTAAGGGCCTTGGATGGAAGGAGGAGGAGTTTAAATTCTAGATTTGAAGCTAAGCCTGGACTAATATAATCTCTCTGGTTAATTCCTGCAGCATTTTAAATAGTATTTGGAGCCAGACAGTAATGAATAAGAATAATAAGAATAAGAATAAGAAAAACCTTTATTAGTCCTGCAATGGGGAAATTGCAGTTCACAACAGCTTACAGAAAGATGTAGAATAAAAAAAATAGCAAGAGCAAAAAGGGTAGCTATACAGTATGACAGTACATTAACAGGTACATACATAATGACAGTAATCCAGCCTGGAAGACACTAATGCATCAACTAGTGTTTCAGCATCACTCTGAGACAGGACGTCCCTGATGTTGACCGAGCTGATGCAGGTGAAAGAAGACAGTCCTGGTCACTGGCTTTACGGGACAATTAAAGGACATGTCCTGGTACAGATTTGTGCAGTGTTTCCTGATAATGTTTCCTAAGGGAAACATGTATAATGTGAAGAGTATTGGTCCTAGCACAGAACCCTGAGGAACTCCATAACTAACTTTGGTATGAGTAGAAGAATCATTGTTGTAATCTGTCAGATAGATAGGATTCAAACCTTTAATCAAAGGTAAAATATTGTGATAAATAGAGTCAGATGCAGCACTAAGACCTAACAGGACGAGGACAGAGACAAGTCCACTGTCTGAAGCCATGAGGAGATCATTGGTAACTTTAACCAGAGCTGGTTCTGTTCCATGATGAACTCTAAACCTGAAACTCTTCAGACCATTCCTGTTTAAATAGTCACATGACTGATTAGCAACAACTTTAACTACAAGTTTAGAAATCAAAGGAAGGTTGGAGATCAGTCTAGGGTCAAAACATCTGGATCTGGAGGAGGTTTTGTTAAGTTAAGGTTTAATTACAGCATCATATCCTGTTAATAAAGATAAATGTATCTGGTTTAATATGGAGGTAGATGCTGTAATTATTGAAGCGAGTTCAGAAATTTTAGAGCAGAGTTTCCATATTTTATTTTATTTTATTTTATTTGTTTATGCATAATGGGTGCAACAACGGCAAAAACAAATTCAATGTATGTACAAACATGTTGGCAATAAAGTCTTTTCTGATTCTAAGTCTGAGAACGATCTGGAGAGAAGGATTCCAGATGTTCATCAGGTCCTGTAGACGTTTCTAACGCTGCTGTTCATCTTTGACAGCTGGAGGATTATTTCTCTACAGTTTAGTAAAGAAGCTCACAAATTATTATTATTAATATTATTAATACTACTACTACTGCTAATAATAATAATAATAATATAATGAATAAAACGCATTTTTTGTTGGTTGATTCTATTTTATCTCATTTTTCATGTAAAGATGTTTCAAAGTGTTTGATAAATAAAGACATAAAGTAACGTGTAAATAGAAGAAGAAGAAGAAGAAGAAGACGAAGACGAAGACTAGTCTGACTCAAACCGTAGAAGAGGGTCATCGCACATGCGCAGTGTGTGTCTGTTGTCCGACGACAGTGAAGATGGCTGCGCCCGTGGACCTGGAGCTGAAGAAGGTACCGTTCAGTCCAACATGTTCTCTGATCTTACCTGTCCTCGCGTGAGAGTCACGTGGTCTCTGTGTTTAACCATCAGCAGCGGACAGTCTACACGGAGTTAGCAACGGCCGCTAACGACGGAGCTAGCTCTTAGCTTGGCTAACGGTTAGCATGGCTAGCGGTTAGCATGGCTAACGGTTAGCATGGCTGAGGAAAGCTGCTGCTGCTTCAGACAAAAATAAACGAGCGAAGAAGAAAAATCAACTAAAGTCGTTCTGATAGATTAATCGATCAACGAACAGATTATTGTTCAGATTAAATCCGAGCATGTGTGTCACGTGTTTCATGTTATTGTCTCTAAACTCTGATCTTTACTGGGGATCTGAGCAGAAGCAGCTCTGTGACTCTAAGTTCACAGGTTCGATTCCCCGTGTTCTCAGTCAGAGTGATACCTCCTGTTGCAGGTGTTTGTAACAGAGTGATACCTCCTGTTGCAGGTGTTTGTAACAGAGTGATACCTCCTGTTGCAGGTGTTTTAACAGAGTGATACCTCCTGTCGCAGGTGTTTGTAACAGAGTGATACCTCCTGTTGCAGGTGTTTTAACAGAGTGATACCTCCTGTTGCAGGTGTTTTAACAGAGTGATACCTCCTGTTGCAGGTGTTTTTAACAGAGTGATACCTCCTGTTGCAGGTGTTTTAACAGAGTGATACCTCCTGTCGCAGGTGTTTGTAACAGAGTGATACCTCCTGTCGCAGGTGTTTGTAACAGAGTGATACCTCCTGTTGCAGGTGTTTTAACAGAGTGATACCTCCTGTTGCAGGTGTTTTAACAGAGTGATACCTCCTGTTGCAGGTGTTTTTAACAGAGTGATACCTCCTGTTGCAGGTGTTTTAACAGAGTGATACCTCCTGTTGCAGGTGTTTGTAACAGAGTGATACCTCCTGTCTCCTCAGGCGTTCTCTGAGCTGCAGATGAAGATGATTGACACCCAGCAGAAGGTGAAGTTGGCCGATCTGCAGATCGATCAGCTGACCCGTGTCCAGAAACACGCCAAGTTAACCCACGCGGAGATCTCAGTGCTACCTGACAACACGCGACTCTACGAGGGCGTGGGACGCATGTGAGTCATACCTGACAGGAAGCTGTGTGTGTTTCTATTGGCTGCTGCTGGAGACCATGTGACCTGACAGGAAGCTGTGTGTGTTTCTATTGGCTGCTGCTGGAGACCATGTGACCTGACAGGAAGCTGTGTGTGTTTCTATTGGCTGCTGCTGGAGACCATGTGACCTGACAGGAAGCTGTGTGTGTTTCTATTGGCTGCTGCTGGAGACCATGTGACCTGACAGGAAGCTGCGTGTGTTTCTATTGGCTGCTGCTGGAGACCATGTGACCTGACAGGAAGCTGCCTGTGTTTCTATTGGTTGCTGCTGGAGACCATGTGACCTAACAGGAAGCTGTGTGTGTTTCTATTGGTTGCTGCTGGAGACCATGTGACCTGACAGGAAGCTGTGTGTGTTTCTATTGGCTGCTGCTGGAGACCATAGGCGCGTTCGACTTGATGCAGATCTGTCTGAGTCTGACTTGACGTGATGCATGCTGGGATGAACGCAATGCATGCTGGGATGGACGCAATGCATGCTGGTTAGAAATCCTGTCCGACTTGAGTCAGACGGGGAGGGACTTACCACTACGTCACCATGTCACATGACCTTAAAATATCGCGGGAGTCTTCGCCTGCAGACAGATCTTGCAGTTGCTCTCCAACGATCTGCACGACCGGAAACCCGCCCTCATGACGTCAGGTCAAAGACGTGATTGGGCAGTTTGGGAGGAATCTCCTCATGACGATTTTGACGTTTCTCGCTTCGTTATGTTGGAATATGCGAAAATGAACAGAAATCGAAGGGATACCTTCTTATATGTGATTTCTGCAACAATGGTAGGCTGGCCTACTGAAAACGTTGTACATCTGACTGCAGTTCAATGCAGAGTTCATTTCTTCCATTAAACAGTAAAAAGGCATTTTTAACATGTTGGTAACAGTAGAATAAGAGAGATAATGGACTTCACTCCATTAGAGTATAAAATAAAAAACAAAAATACCCTGGACTATTGGCTCGACTGTCAGCACGCTCGGCTCCCGATCCGAGGTGCTGCTGGTTCGAGTCCGGGCGTGTGCAGAGCTCAACACAACGCAGGTTACATTCTAAGGCTTCGCGTTGGGCCGTTTTACCATCTAGAACGCGTGCATTAAATTTGTAGAAGTGTCGTCCATTATCCTTTACTTATATCGTAGTACTGCTTCTTCAGTATCATCCTAAATTGGTTTAGTGGGTAACGCGTCAGTCTGGCGATCGGCCGTCCGAAGTTCAAATCTTGTTAACGGTTAGTAGATTTTTGGGGTTCTTCTTCACACCTGTCTGTCCAGAAATGAAAACAAATGGCATTTAATCTCCATCTCAATATCTTTCTGTGAATTCGTTTCATGGTTGAGTTACAGGTGCTAAACGACTTTGGGTGTAAAAGTAAATATTCAAATAAGTAGCCTAATCAGCAGTTCATTTTCGCCAAGATTGGAGACCAAAGCACTATGCTACTTAATCCTTATTCAGTAGATTTGCTGCTATTCACAATCCTTTGCATACAGCATGCTTGTTGTAACACGGGTATAAATTCCGGTAACTCCAAAGGTTCTATTTCGTCGGCAACAACGAATGCAAACACCGCGAGATCCGCCATTGTTTACACGAAGTTGACCGTGTCCGACTTGTCTGCAGCCGTTTTATGCTCCACCCCTACAGTCGGCGTAAGATCACGCTGACGTAAGCAAGTCAGACTCAGACAGGCGCAGACAAGTCGAACGCGCCTCATGTGACCTGACAGGAAGCTGTGTGTGTTTCTATTGGTTGCTGATGGAGACCATGTGACCTGACAGGAAGCTGCGTGTGTTTCTATTGGTTGCTGCTGGAGACCATGTGACCTGACAGGAAGCTGCCTGTGTTTCTATTGGCTGCTGCTGGAGACCATGTGACCTGACAGGAAGCTGTGTGTGTTTCTATTGGCTGCTGCTGGAGACCATGTGACCTGACAGGAAGCTGCCTGTGTTTCTATTGGTTGCTGCTGGAGACCATGTGACCTGACAGGAAGCTGCCTGTGTTTCTATTGGCTGCTGCTGGAGACCATGTGACCTGACAGGAAGCTGTGTGTGTTTCTATTGGCTGCTGCTGGAGACCATGTGACCTGACAGGAAGCTGCCTGTGTTTCTATTGGCTGCTGCTGGAGACCATGTGACCTGACAGGAAGCTGCCTGTGTTTCTATTGGCTGCTGATGGAGACCATGTGACCTGACAGGAAGCTGTGTGTGTTTCAGGTTCATTCTTCAGTCCAAGGAGGAGATCAACAATCAGCTGACAGACAAACAGAAAACAGCTGACGAGAAAATCAAAGAGTTTGAGGTACTAACAACAGCTGGCTACACCCCCCAGACTGGTATCATGGCTGTAGTCACCATGGTAACCACTGACTGTCTGTGCTTGTTTCTTCCCAGCAAAAGAAGGTGTACCTTGAACGCAGCGTGAAAGAAGCTGAAGACAACATCAGAGAGATGCTGCTGTCCAGGAGAGCTCAGTGACCAGTGATCTACAGTGATCTACAGTGATCTACAGTGATCTACAGTGATCAATAGTGATCTACAGTGATCTACAGAGATCTACAGTGATCTACAGTGATCTATAGTGATCAATAGTGATCTACAGTGATCTATAGTGATCTACAGTGATCTATAGTGATCTACAGTGATCTATAGTGATCTGTAGTGATCAATAGTGATCTACAGTGATCTATAGTGATCTACAGTGATCTATAGTGATCTACAGTGATCTATAGTGATCTGTAGTGATCAATAGTGATCAATAGTGATCTACAGTGATCTATAGTGATCTACAGTGATCTACAGAGATCTACAGTGATCTATAGTGATCTAGTGATCTCTAGTGATCTACAGTGATCTATAGTGATCTACAGTGATCTATAGTGATCTGTAGTGATCTACAGTGATCTGTAGTGATCTATAGTGATCTACAGTAATCAGTGTGTTTATTGTGTCTGTATCAGTTTATTAAAGTCTGGATCCTCTTACTTCCTGTGTGTGTTCAGTTGAACCAGGTCCTCACAAAGACATGAAGACAAATCTGTGTGTGTTACTGCATCAGAGATACTTTAGAAGTACTCTGATACTTTACTTTAGAAGTACTCTGATACGTTAGAAATACTCTGATACTTTAGAAATACTCTGATACTTTACTTTAGAAGTTCTCTGATACTTTACTTTAGAAGTACTCTGATACTTTAGAAATACTCTGATACTTTAGAAGTACTCTGATACTTTAGAAATACTCTAATACTTTACTTTAGAAGTACTCTGATACTTTACTTTAGAAATACTCTGATACTTTAGAAGTACTCTGATACTTTAGAAATACTCTGATACTTTAGAAATACTCTGATACTTTACTTTAGAAGTACTCTGATACTTTAGAAGTACTCTGATACTTTAGAAATACTCTGATACTTTACTTTAGAAATACTCTGATACTTTACTTTAGAAGTACTCTGATACTTTAGAAATACTGATACTTTAGAAGTACTCTGATACTTTAGAAATACTCTGATACTTTACTTTAGAAATACTCTGATACTTTAGAAATACTCTGATACTTTAGAAATACTGATACTTTAGAAGTACTCTGATACTTTAGAAGTACTCTGATACTTTAGAAGTACTCTGATTCTTTACTTTAGAAATACTCTGATACTTTAGAAGTACTCTGATTCTTTACTTTAGAAATACTCTGATACTTTAGAAATACTGATACTTTACTTTAGAAGTACTCTGATACTTTAGAAATACTGATACTTTAGAAATACTGATACTTTAGAAGTACTCTGATACTTTACTTTAGAAGTACTCTGATACTTTAGAAATACTCTGATACTTTAGAAGTACTCTGATACTTTAGAAGTACTCTGATACTTTACTTTAGAAGTACTCTGATACTTTAGAAATACTCTGATACTTTAGAAGTACTCTGATACTTTACTTTAGAAGTACTCTGATACTTTACTTTAGAAGTACGCTGATACTTTAGAAATACTCTGATACTTTAGAATTACTCTGATACTTTAGAAATACTCTGATACTTTAGAAATACTCTGATACTTTACTTTAGAAGTACTCTGATACTTTAGAAGTACTCTGATACTTTAGAAATACTCTGATACTTTACTTTAGAAATACTCTGATACTTTACTTTAGAAGTACTCTGATACTTTAGAAATACTGATACTTTAGAAGTACTCTGATACTTTAGAAATACTCTGATACTTTACTTTAGAAATACTCTGATACTTTAGAAATACTCTGATACTTTAGAAGTACTCTGATACTTTAGAAGTACTCTGATACTTTACTTTAGAAATACTCTGATACTTTAGAAATACTGATACTTTACTTTAGAAGTACTCTGATACTTTAGAAGTACTCTGATACTTTAGAAATACTGATACTTTAGAAATACTGATACTTTAGAAGTACTCTGATACTTTAGAAGTACTCTGATACTTTACTTTAGAAGTACTCTGATACTTTAGAAATACTCTGATACTTTAGAAGTACTCTGATACTTTACTTTAGAAATACTCTGATACTTTAGAAGTACTCTGATACTGTATCCGTTACCCGACCGACCAAGTTTTCTATGAACTGGTTCAGTCACAACTAATCAACCAATCACTGATCAACGTTCAGAGATCAGACGTGTTTATTGGTTGAGCAGCAGACAGGTAAATAAGTGAGGAGACACCACTGTGACATCACGGTGACATCATCATCTGTTGTTGTTGTTGGGGTTCTGGACGAAGTTGACGGAGTAGGAGCCGCTGTCTCTGTCCTGATTCACCTGGAAGTTACTGGTGGACAGTCCAAAAGGCCTCAGGATCATGTTCCCCAGGTCCTTCAGTTTACCTGGAGGTCACACAGGGGTCACACAGGGGTCACACAGAGGTCACACAGGGGTCACACAGGGGTCACACAGGGGTCACAGGTCTGAACTGATTCATACGGGTCACTAAGAGTCGTAGTGTGTTAGAGTGTTGAACGTACTGATCATCTCCTCCTTCAGCTTCTCGTTTCTCTCCTGAATCTGCTGAGGCAACCTCTGAGAGACAGGAGGACAGAGAGGGACAGGACAGAGACAGGAGGACAGAGAGGGACAGGACAGAGACAGGAGGACAGAGAGGGACAGGACAGAGACAGACAGGAGGACAGAGAGGGACAGGACAGAGACAGACAGGAGCACAGAGAGACAGAACAGAGACAGACAGGAGGACAGAGAGGGACAGGACAGAGACAGGAGGACAGAGAGGGACAGGACAGAGACAGACAGGAGGACAGAGAGACAGAACAGAGACAGACAGGAGGACAGAGAGGGACAGGACAGAGACAGGAGGACAGAGAGACAGAACAGAGACAGACAGGAGGACAGAGAGGGACAGGACAGAGACAGGAGGACAGAGAGGGACAGGACAGAGACAGGAGGACAGAGAGGGACAGGACAGAGACAGACAGGAGCACAGAGAGACAGAACAGAGACAGACAGGAGGACAGAGAGGGACAGGACAGAGACAGGAGGACAGAGAGACAGAACAGAGACAGACAGGAGGACAGAGAGACAGAACAGACAGGAGGACAGAGAGACAGAACAGACAGGAGGACAGAGAGACAGAACAGAGACAGACAGGAGGACAGAGAGGGACAGGACAGAGACAGGAGGACAGAGAGACAGAACAGAGACAGACAGGAGGACAGAGAGACAGAACAGAGACAGACAGGAGGACAGAGAGGGACAGGACAGAGACAGACAGAGAGATAGAACAGAGACGGACAGAACAGAGACAGACAGGAGGACAGAGAGACAGAACAGAGACAGACAGGACAGAGATATAGAACAGAGACGGACAGAGAGGGACAGAACAGAGACAGACAGGAGGACAGAGAGACAGAACAGAGACAGACAGAGGGACAGGACAGAGACAGGAGGACAGAGAGACAGAACAGAGACGGACAGAGAGGGACAGGACAGAGACAGACAGGAGGACAGAGAGGGACAGAACAGAGACAGACAGAGAGATAGAACAGAGACAGACAGGAGGACAGAGAGACAGAACAGAGACAGACAGGAGGACAGAGAGACAGAACAGAGACAGACAGGAGGACAGAGAGATAGAACAGAGACGGACAGGAGGACAGAGAGGGACAGGACAGAGACAGACAGGAGGACAGAGAGACAGAACAGAGACAGACAGGAGGACAGAGAGACAGAACAGAGACAGACAGGAGGACAGAGAGGGACAGGACAGAGACAGACAGGAGGACAGAGAGACAGAACAGAGACAGACAGGAGGACAGAGAGATAGAACAGGAGGACAGAGAGGGACAGAGAGACAGAACAGAGACAGACAGGAGGACAGAGAGACAGAACAGAGACAGACAGAGAGATAGAACAGAGACAGACAGGAGGACAGAGATATAGAACAGAGACAGACAGGAGGACAGAGAGAGAACAGGAGGACAGAGAGAGAACAGGAGGTCAGAGACAGACAGGAGGACAGAGAGATAGAACAGGAGGACAGAGAGGGACAGGACAGAGACAGACAGGAGGACAGAGAGAGAACAGGAGGACAGAGACAGACAGGAGGACAGACAGAGAGAACAGAGACAGATAGAACAGGAGGACAGAGAGACAGAACAGGAGGACAGAGAGACAGAACAGGGACAGAACAGAGACAGACAGGAGGACAGAGAGATAGAACAGAGATGGACAGAGAGGGACAGAACAGAGACAGACAGGAGGACAGAGAGATAGAACAGAGACAGACAGGAGGACAGACAGAGAGAACAGAGACAGATAGAACAGGAGGACAGAGAGACAGAACAGGAGGACAGAGAGACAGAACAGGAGGACAGAGAGACAGAACAGAGACGGACAGAGAGGGACAGGACAGAGACAGACAGGAGGACAGAGAGAGAGAACAGAGACAGGAGGACAGAGAGATAGAACAGGAGGACAGAGAGATAGAACAGAGACGGACAGAGAGGGACAGAGAGACAGAACAGAGACAGACAGAGAGATAGAACAGAGACAGACAGGAGGACAGAGATATAGAACAGAGACGGACAGGAGGACAGAGAGATAGAACAGAGACAGACAGGAGGACAGAGAGAGAACAGGAGGACAGAGAGAGAACAGTAGGACAGACAGAGAGAACAGAGACAGATAGAACAGGAGGACAGAGAGACAGAACAGGAGGACAGAGAGATAGAACAGAGACGGACAGAGAGGGACAGGACAGAGACAGACAGGAGGACAGACAGAGAGAACAGAGACAGATAGAACAGGAGGACAGAGAGACAGAACAGGAGGACAGAGAGACAGAACAGGGACAGAACAGAGACAGACAGGAGGACAGAGAGATAGAACAGAGATGGACAGAGAGGGACAGAACAGAGACAGACAGGAGGACAGAGAGATAGAACAGAGACAGACAGGAGGACAGACAGAGAGAACAGAGACAGATAGAACAGGAGGACAGAGAGACAGAACAGGAGGACAGAGAGACAGAACAGGAGGACAGAGAGACAGAACAGAGACGGACAGAGAGGGACAGGACAGAGACAGACAGGAGGACAGAGAGAGAGAACAGAGACAGGAGGACAGAGAGATAGAACAGGAGGACAGAGAGATAGAACAGAGACGGACAGAGAGGGACAGAGAGACAGAACAGAGACAGACAGAGAGATAGAACAGAGACAGACAGGAGGACAGAGATATAGAACAGAGACGGACAGGAGGACAGAGAGATAGAACAGAGACAGACAGGAGGACAGAGAGAGAACAGGAGGACAGAGAGAGAACAGTAGGACAGACAGAGAGAACAGAGACAGATAGAACAGGAGGACAGAGAGACAGAACAGGAGGACAGAGAGATAGAACAGAGACGGACAGAGAGGGACAGGACAGAGACAGACAGGAGGACAGACAGAGAGAACAGAGACAGATAGAACAGGAGGACAGAGAGACAGAACAGGAGGACAGAGAGACAGAACAGGGACAGAACAGAGACAGACAGGAGGACAGAGAGATAGAACAGAGATGGACAGAGAGGGACAGAACAGAGACAGACAGGAGGACAGAGAGATAGAACAGAGACAGACAGGAGGACAGACAGAGAGAACAGAGACAGATAGAACAGGAGGACAGAGAGACAGAACAGGAGGACAGAGAGACAGAACAGGAGGACAGAGAGACAGAACAGAGACGGACAGAGAGGGACAGGACAGAGACAGACAGGAGGACAGAGAGAGAGAACAGAGACAGGAGGACAGAGAGATAGAACAGGAGGACAGAGAGATAGAACAGAGACGGACAGAGAGGGACAGAGAGACAGAACAGAGACAGACAGAGAGATAGAACAGAGACAGACAGGAGGACAGAGATATAGAACAGAGACGGACAGGAGGACAGAGAGATAGAACAGAGACAGACAGGAGGACAGAGAGAGAACAGGAGGACAGAGAGAGAACAGTAGGACAGACAGAGAGAACAGAGACAGATAGAACAGGAGGACAGAGAGACAGAACAGGAGGACAGAGAGATAGAACAGAGACGGACAGAGAGGGACAGGACAGAGACAGACAGGAGGACAGAGAGAGAGAACAGAGACAGGAGGACAGGGAGTTAATCATATTTGTAGTAGAGTAACAGTTCTATATAATATATACATATATATATATATATAGTGTGGCACTACAGTTCCCATGATGCTTTGAGGAATGTAAACAGGAAGTAAACGGGTTTCACTCTACGGTCAGTCATTAAAGCAGGCGTCTCTATGCCTAGTTTGTCCCAGCAGTCAGTGAACGCACCATGCAGGCCTGTCTGGCACCGCTGTGGTTCGGGTCTCGTTCCAGAACCTTGTTGTAGTCGTCCAGAGCCTCGTCCAGCTTCTCCGTCTGCTCGTAAAGCTCCGCCCTCCTCAGCCACGCCCGCAGGTAGTCAGGGTTCAGCTCTATTGCTATGGTAACCAGACAAGCATCAATACACTCGTCAATCAATCAACCAATCACTAATGAAGCAGCTCACAGTGATCAGTGATGTCATCACTCACCTCTGCTGCAGTCTGAAATCGCCTGATCCTTCAGATCCTGACAGACAGACAGACAGCGTTAGCATTGTGCTAACTAGCTACCTATGATTAGCATGTAGAGGGCAGGTTTTTATAGTGGTGTTTTTGAATGTTCTTAGGGTGTTATTAGCATGTCATTAGCATGTCGTTAGCATGTCGTTAGCGTGTCGTTAGCGTGTTACCAGGTGCAGTCTAGCAGCAGCTCTGTTGGAGAACAGCACGGCTCGGTCTCGGCTGAAACCAACAGGACACAGGACCAGGGCGTCGGTGTAGCTCCGCTCGGCCTCGGCCCAGTCTGCAGGAACACATACTCATCTGAGAACTGGTCTGGACCGGTCACACTGGTCTCAGAACTGGTTTCAACTCACCCCCAGCTTTAAAGTGGCTGTTTCCTGTTTCTTTCAGAGCTAAACTCTGCTGCCGTCGGTTCTGAAACGACCACAAACCAGAACCCTCCTAAAAGAACGGTTCTAAGAAGAACAGAGTTTAAAGAGACACTTCTAATCACTGAACTCTCACTGCTGCTGATGCTAATGCTAACTAATCAACCTTAATCAATAGATTAGGAAGCACATCAGTCCACAGTGTTGTTAGCATGTGGCTGGTGAACATGCTAACAACACTACAGGCTACAAACAAGCTAGTAGCACATGTCAACAACACGCTGCACACACTGTTAGCATGGGGTTACCTCCTTCTCCTCCTCCGTCAGCTCCTTCTCTACCTCCCTCAGGTAGTCGTCATCAAACTCCACTCTCTGGTTGACCTCCTCCTCCTTCATCATCATCTCCTCCTCCTCCTCCTCCTCCTCCTGTCCTCCTCCTGTCTCTCGCTCTGTGTCTCCTCTGCTGTCACTCAGTCTGTCTGTCTTTATGTAAAAGTCCTCAGACTCCGCTGTGTCCTGTCCACTGTCCTTTATCTTCTCCTCCTCCCCGTCCTCCTCCCCGTCCTCCTCTCCGTCCTCCTCCCCGTCCTCCTCCTCCTGCTGTCCTCTGGGGTCTGGAGGCTCCAGACTGTCCTGGCAGTCGTAGTAGTCGTCCTCCTCCTTGTCTTTCCTTGAGTTGCTCATCTTGAAGCTCTGCAGCAGAAACCAGAGTTAAAGATCCAGACGAGTCAGAGCTGTTCACCTGTTCAGGTAGAGCTAGAGTCCATAGATGATAAGATTCTTTTATCAAATGTTAAATCAGTACATTTCTGATGGGACTTCTGAACGTCCACGGAGTTACGGCTACATGGTAGCTGAGGGCTAACTGCTAGGAGCTAAGAGCTAAGCTAACAGTCAGCTGACGAACGTAAACACGATGTCAGCCTCATCATACGTCACGGCTCAGCGCGATGATGTCATCGGTATGACGTTAGACTAAAGGTAAAAACAATAAAAACATTAAAAACAGCTGATTCTCACCTGAACCCCACGAACCTGCTCTGCTCTCTGACGTCACTTCCTGAAGATTGATCCTCTTCTTCTTCTTCTGCTGTTGGTAGAAAATCCACTTCCGGGTCATTATTAAACGTCGCCTGTTGAAGAGAAATAAACTTGCTCTCGCTTTCCGTCTCTTATCTTCGTTCTTTTGGTTCAGTGTTTATTTTTTCATCTTTTCATTTATTTATTTATTTGTTTGTTTATTTATTTTCCCAGGGTCATTGAACGTTGCAGAGACTAGAACATGTGACCAGTGGAGTTATCAGTGACCCGTCCATCCTTCCTCTGCTCTGCCTCCAGTTAATATCATATATAATAAATTAATTCTACACTCAACTCATTGATTATTTATTTATTTACTGCTCCCACGTTCCTGTGGTTGATGTAGCAACTGTCAATCATTATCACGTCACTTCCTGTTTCTATAGTCAGATAACTTTTCATGTATGTGACGTGTACTTTAGTCCCGCCCACTAATGCTTTGGTTTCACTGGTTCTACAGATTACCAGAACCCGTCTACGGAGAGCCTCGCCACTCTCTGTTACAGTTTTTTACAATCACTTTGCTTCTATTTTCAGAACCTTGATGTCATTTTTCACAACTCTAGACACAAAACTCACAACGGTTATCACTTGTAACACAGGCTGTCTAATGTTCAAAACATTGCATTGTGCATTCACATCTTTAAATAAATCTTGCACTTGCACAATCATTGGTTCAAAAAACAAATTTACTGTGAAATACCATTGAAACAGAACTATGGATCACCCACACACAAGCAACCGATAGTTTCACTGTGTCATTGTTCGTACAATCATTAAATATTGTAGAACAAAATAGGTGATACAGGTTTCATTGTGGTACTACATGTACAGTACAGTAAATACATCTCTGTAAAAGTACTGCAGTAGTAGAGAGAACACTACAGACACAGTGGAATCATTGAACAAAGTTTGTAATACAGTATATTGATGCAAAACACTAGATAGAGATAGATAGATAGATGGATAGATACTTTATTGAGCCCCAAGGGGAAATTCAAGACAGTACAATCACAACATAGGTTTACAGTATTTGAATCAAAGCAAAAATACTGTAATTAGCTATGAAATACAGTAGAAAATAAAAGACAGTACTGTAAAACATCAAATGCAGTGTTCCTCAACTTGCTTGCTTGTACTGTACATGTAAGAAACAAAACAGGAGCGATTACTGTTCTTCTACATTGTCATCAACTCTGTGTTGTGGATTTGGCCACAGGTTCTCATCTACATCACAATGGATGTTTTCATTAGCCAAACATCTTGGAAAAAACCTTCGGGCATGGCGAATCCAGGCCTGACAGTGGTCTGCTGTGATGTCATTGCAGGCGTCATCCATGGATATTGTAGTCTAATCGGTTCATGCACCACGCTAATTGGTGACAATGAATCTCGCTACGTAAAGTATCTTGAAGCTTTCATGATTGGACATGGAAGATTGTTTGTCTGTTTCCATACAACTATGCATTTAGAGTAATGCAACAGTTACTTATCATTTTGAGCAGTTGTATCAATTGATAGTTAGATCATTGTAAAGAAATGAATAGACACTCATTTGAAATGTAATGTGTGAATTGCCTTTTGAAATAGTAGTATTTTGATGTTAAGTTGTATCATATTGAACAGGTGATTTTTTTTGAATGAACAAATGATCTGAGTTTTATGTGTATTGTATCCAAGCAATTGAGAAAAGGGTTAAAGTTTAGAAAAATGTGCATTTTGATCATTGGTTGTGAGTTTTGTGTCTAGAGTTGTGAAAAATGACATCAAGGTTCTGAAAATAGTAGCAAAGTGATTGTAAAAAAACTGTAAGTCCCATTGTAACGAACAGTTCAGAAGCCGGAAGTTCACTGAGAGTGGAAGTTCTCCCCTTATTAGACATTCTCTGAGATTATGGTCTGGACCATAGCAGAGAATGTCTAATAAGGGGAGAAGTTCCACTCTCACTGAACTTCCGGCTTCTGAACTGGTTGCAGTTCCACTCTGGTTCCATATGAGGGCGCTCTCAGGACGAGTGCAGAATGAATGGCGGTCTATGGAGCAGTACCCCTCAAAATCCACTTTTCTCAGGATATAATTTTTTGTGCCGTAATTTGAATATTGTATTTGAAAGGAGATACAAAGAAATGACACTTTGCTGGGTGTTAGATTTTTTAGAGTCACTTATTTGCTTTAAAAAGTATTTTAAAATGTCAATGACGTCATACACATCGTACGACCAGAGATACTGCTTTACGGCAATCCTTCAGTCACTGCCAGAGAATGTCTAATAAGGCATTGACAATTAACACAGGAGCACATGCGTTACCTCTTTTCGTCCTTGGGAAATGAGAAATAGGACAACCCTTGCCCACTATTGGAACAATTGATCACTGCACACCTGCGAGGCATTTTTCTCCTTTTTCAATTTTTATTGATATTTAGCGGGACATTAGTTGTTGTTGTTTTTTAAGGTGGCAATACTATACCATATGTATCCTGTATTTTCTAACACAAGAATAACACAACAAGTACTCAAATTCAATTCATTTTTCCGTTTAAATATCACAGTACATACATAACCATAGGCAGATAAAAGTGCCAGCGACCAAAAAAAAAGTTGTTACGTTGAAAAAAAAAACTTGGGCGAAAAAGTCCGCCTTAACATTATGGTCCCGCTTCGGATGCCACGATGCCGTCAAGCGGTATCTGGTCGTAATCAGTCCTTCACTGACCAATCAGCGTTCATTAGCACAATGCTAGCGTGTTATGGGCAACAACAACTCAACCTGTAAGAAAACGAAAGGACATAAGTTCTCGTTCATTCAACTTTTGACCTATAACCCATGTTGAACTTGCAAAACCTACAATCAAATCTGAGATTTCTCAACGACAATCGGATGAAAGAGACACATTTAGCCGTTTAGCTCCATAGAGTCCCATTCATGTTGCACTCATGGCGATCGCCCCCAGTGGAAATCTGGTGGAACTGCAACCAAAATTGGTTTTACCATGTTAAATAAGGAAGGACCTGACCTCATGTACCCCCCCCCCTTTTTTCTATTTTATTTATTTTATTATTATTTAATTATTGTTCAGTATCTGACAACATTATATTTGTTTCTTGTTGTATGGATATTTCCTCTGCTTGTATTTTGTAATTTGCAAATAAAATAAAATAAAATAAAGTGATGTCTGCTGGGTCATGTCCCAGCTGTCATTGGTCTAGAGGCGGGGTCCACCCTGGACAGGTCTCCAGTCTACCCCAGCTGTCATTGGTCTAGAGGGGGGGGTCCACCCTGGACAGGTCTCCAGTCTACCCCAGCTGTCATTGGTCTAGAGGGGGGGGTCCACCCTGGACAGGTCTCCAGTCTACCCCAGCTGTCATCGGTCTAGAGGGGGGGTCCATCCTGGACAGGTCTCCAGTCTACCCCAGCTGTCATCGGTCTAGAGGGGGGGTCCACCCTGGACAGGTCTCCAGTCTACCCCAGCTGTCATTGGTCTAGAGGGGGGGGTCCACCCTGGACAGGTCTCCAGCCTATCCCAGCTGTCGTTGGTCTAGAGGGGGGGTCCACCCTGGACAGGTCTCCAGTCTACCCCAGCTGTCATCGGTCTAGAGGGGGGGTCCACCCTGGACAGGTCTCCAGTCTACCCCAGCTGTCATCGGTCTAGAGGGGGAGGGTCCACCCTGGACAGGTCTCCAGTCTACCCCAGCTGTCATCGGTCTAGAGGGGGGGTCCACCCTGGACAGGTCTCCAGTCTATCCCAGCTGTCATCGGTCTAGAGGGGGGGTCCGCCCTGGACAGGTCTCCAGTCTATCCCAGCTGTCATCGGTCTAGAGGGGGGGGGGTCCACCCTGGACAGGTCTCCAGTCTACCCCAGCTGTCATCGGTCTAGAGGGGGGGTCCATCCTGGACAGGTCTCCAGTCTACCCCAGCTGTCATCGGTCTAGAGGGGGAGGGTCCACCCTGGACAGGTCTCCAGTCTACCCCAGCTGTCATCGGTCTAGAGGGGGGGGGGTCCACCCTGGACAGGTCTCCAGTCTACCCCAGCTGTCATCGGTCTAGAGGGGGGGTCCACCCTGGACAGGTCTCCAGTCTATCCCAGCTGTCATTGGTCTAGAGGGGGGGGGGGTCCACCCTGGACAGGTCTCCAGTCTATCCCAGCTGTCATCGGTCTAGAGGGGGGGGGGTCCACCCTGGACAGGTCTCCAGTCTATCCCAGCTGTCATTGGTCTGGAGGGGGGGTCCACCCTGGACAGGTCTCCAGTCTATCCCAGCTGTCATTGGTCTAGAGGGGGGGGTTCCACCCTGGACAGGTCTCCAGTCTATCCCAGCTGTCATCGGTCTAGAGGGGGGGGGGGTCCACCCTGGACAGGTCTCCAGTCTATCCCAGCTGTCATTGGTCTAGAGGGGGGGTTCCACCCTGGACAGGTCTCCAGTCTGTCCCAGCTGTCATTGGTCTAGAGGGGGGGTCCACCCTGGACATGTCTCCAGGTCTCCAGTCTATCTATAAGTTTTGTTTTAGTTATTTGACATTATATAAACAGGATGTGACATCATGATCACTACCAGTTGCCATGCCAACCACCCCATGAAGTGTTCCCATAGGACAGTGAGAGTTGGAATAAATAAACAAGCATCACTCGTTACCTTCCATCCTGATCAGATTTACACTGCATTCATCCTCTCATCTCTCTGATTCATTCATCCTCTCATCCTCTCATCTCTCTGATTCATTCATCCTCTCATCTCTCTGATTCATTCATCCTCTCATCTCTCTGGTTCATTCATCCTCTCATCCTCTCATCTCTCTGATTCATTCATCCTCTCATCTCTCTGGTTCATTCATCCTCTCATCTCTCTGGTTCATTCATCCTCTCATCCTCTCATCTCTCTGATTCATTCATCCTCTCATCTCTCTGATTCATTCATCCTCTCATCTCTCTGGTTCATTCATCCTCTCATCCTCTCATCTCTCAGGTTCATTCATCCTCTCATCTCTCTGGTTCATTCATCCTCTCATCTCTCTGATTCATTCATCCTCTCATCTCTCTGGTTCATTCATCCTCTCATCCTCTCATCTCTCTGATTCATTCATCCTCTCATCTCTCTGATTCATTCATCCTCTCATCTCTCAGGTTCATTCATCCTCTCATCCTCTCATCTCTCTGATTCATTCATCCTCTCATCTCTCAGGTTCATCCTCTCATCTCTCAGGTTCATCCTCTCATCTCTCTGATTCATTCATCCTCTCATCTCTCTGATTCATTCATCCTCTCATCTCTCAGGTTCATCCTCTCATCTCTCTGATTCATTCATCCTCTCATCTCTCTGGTTCATTCATCCTCTCATCCTCTCATCTCTCTGATTCATTCATCCTCTCATCTCTCAGGTTCATCCTCTCATCTCTCAGGTTCATCCTCTCATCTCTCTGATTCATTCATCCTCTCATCCTCTCATCTCTCTGATTCATTCATCCTCTCATCTCTCTGATTCATTCGTCCTCTCATCCTCTCATCTCTCTGATTCATTCATCCTCTCATCTCTCTGATTCATTCATCCTCTCATCCTCTCATCTCTCTGGTTCATGTTTTAACATCCATCCTTTAATTCAGTGTAAATTGATGATGTCACAAGATGAAACAAATTAATCTTTATTATGAATCAATAATCTGTTAATGATCAGTTCACAGGTTTTATTCCAGGGTTAGAGACGACAGAGAGGAGGAAGAGGAGGAGGAAGAGGAGGAGGAGGAGGAGGAGAAGGAGGAGGAGGAGGAGAAGGAGGAAAGGAAGAGGAAGAGGAGGAGGAGGAGGAGAAAGAGGAAGAGGAGGAGGAGGAGGAAGAGGAGGAGGAGGAGGAGAAAGAGGAAGAGGAGGAGGAGGAGGAAGAGGAGGAGGAGGAAGAGGAAGAGGAAGAAGAGGAGGAGAGGTCTAGCAGGGGGACTAGGGGAGGACTATTGGGAGGGGTTAGGGGCGGTAGGAGTAGTGGGCGGGACTAGGGGAGGGGGAGGGCTAGTGGGAGGGACTAGGGGCACTGGGTGAACGTCTGGTCTGGGCGATCCAGGTAGAGAAGGCGGAGACTCGGGCATAGACTCCAGGTTTCTCAGGAAGTCCACAGCCACTCCCGAATGAGGTCACACCTGTCAGGAACCAATCAGAGTGCAACATTTGGTCAGACATCAGGTGTCTCAGGTGTCAAAGTGGGCGTGTCAGTGTGTGTGTGACCGACCAATCAGAGTCCAGCGTCTATCGTCCAGATGTATCAGCGGGCCGCCAGAGTCACCCTGGAATCAACAGGTTTACAGATTCAGCCAATCAGTTCTCAGATGATCTGTCGCCATGGAGACAAGGTGAGTCCACACATTACCTGGCAGGAGTCGACCCCTCCCTCTGGGTAACCAGCACACACCATGCTGCTGGTGATGGAGTACTCAGGTAACCAGCCCTGACACTGGACACGCCCCACCACAGGGACCTGGGCCTCCTGGAGGACGTTAGGGAGGCTCCCTGGAGGACAAGGGACAGAGAGACAGACAGATAAGAGGCAGAGAGACAGACCGACAAGAGGCAGAGAGACAGACAAGGGACGGAGAGACAGACCGACAAGAGGCAGAGAGACAGACAGATAAGAGGCAGAGAGACAAACAAGGGACAGAGAGACAGACCGACAAGAGGCAGAGAGACAGACAAGGGACAGAGAGACAGACCGACAAGAGGCAGAGAGACAGACAGATAAGAGGCAGACAGACAAACAAGGGACAGACAGACAGACAGATAAGAGGCAGAGAGACAGACAAGGGACAGAGAGACAGACCGACAAGAGGCAGAGAGACAGACAGATAAGAGGCAGACAGATAAGAGGCAGAGAGACAGACAAGGGACAGAGAGACAGACAGATAAGAGGCAGACAGACAAACAAGGGACAGACAGACAAGGAACAGGGAGACAGACAGATAAGAGGCAGAGAGACAGACGAGGGAAGGACAGACAAGGGACAGAAAGACGGACAGATAAGAGGCAGAGAGACAGACAGATAAGAGGCAGACAGACAGACAGATAAGAGGCAGAGAGACAGACAGATAAGAGGCAGAGAGACAGACAGATAAGAGGCAGAGAGACAGACAGATAAGAGGCAGAGAGACAAACAAGGGACAGAGAGACAGACAGATAAGAGGCAGAGAGACAGACAAA
Organism: Chelon labrosus; assembly: GCF_963514085.1. Taxonomy (NCBI): domain Eukaryota; kingdom Metazoa; phylum Chordata; class Actinopteri; order Mugiliformes; family Mugilidae; genus Chelon; species Chelon labrosus. The sequence continues at coordinate 26,473,714 of NC_140350.1, read as the reverse complement.
GAGATAAGAGGCAGACAGATAAGAGGCAGACAGACAGACAAAGAGATAAGAGGCAGACAGATAAGAGGCAGAGAGACAGACAAGGGACAGAGAGACAGACAGATAAGAGGCAGAGAGACAGACCGACAAGAGGCAGAGAGACAGACAAGGGACAGAGAGACAGACCGACAAGAGGCAGAGAGACAGACAGATAAGAGGCAGACAGACAAACAAGGGACAGACAGACAGACAGATAAGAGGCAGAGAGACAGACAAGGGACAGAGAGACAGACCGACAAGAGGCAGAGAGACAGACAGAGGACAGAGAGACAGACCGACAAGAGGCAGAGAGACAGACAGATAAGAGGCAGACAGATAAGAGGCAGAGAGACAGACAAGGGACAGAGAGACTGACAGATAAGAGGCAGACAGACAAACAAGGGACAGACAGACAAGGAACAGGGAGACAGACAGATAAGAGGCAGAGAGACAGACGAGGGAAGGACAGACAAGGGACAGAGAGACGGACAGATAAGAGGCAGAGAGACAGACAGATAAGAGGCAGACAGACAGACAGATAAGAGGCAGACAGACAGACAGATAAGAGGCAGAGAGACAGACAGATAAGAGGCAGAGAGACAGACAGATAAGAGGCAGAGAGACAAACAAGGGACAGAGAGACAGACAGATAAGAGGCAGAGAGACAGACAAAGAGATAAGAGGCAGACAGACAGACAAAGAGATAAGAGGCAGACAGATAAGAGGCAGAGAGACAGACAAGGGACAGAGAGACAGACAGATAAGAGGCAGACAGACAAACAAGGGACAGACAGACAAGGGACAGAGAGACAGACAGATAAGAGGCAGACAGACAAACAAGGGACAGACAGACAAGGGACAGAGAGACAGACAGATAAGAGGCAGAGAGACAAACAAGGGACAGAGAGACAGACAGATAAGAGGCAGAGAGACAGACAGATAAGAGGCAGAGAGACAGACAGATAAGAGGCAGAGAGACAGACAGATAAGAGGCAGAGAGACAAACAAGGGACAGAGAGACAGACAGATAAGAGGCAGAGAGACAGACAAAGAGATAAGAGGCAGACAGACAGACAAAGAGATAAGAGGCAGACAGATAAGAGGCAGAGAGACAGACAAGGGACAGAGAGACAGACAGATAAGAGGCAGACAGACAAACAAGGGACAGACAGACAAGGGACAGAGAGACAGACAGATAAGAGGCAGAGAGACAGACGAGGGACGGACAGACAAGGGACAGAGAGACGGACAGATAAGAGGCAGAGAGACAAACAAGGGACAGAGAGACAGACCGACAAGAGGCAGAGAGACAGACAGATAAGAGGCAGAGAGACAGACAAAGAGATACGAGGCAGACAGATAAGAGGCAGAGAGACAAACAAGGGACAGAGAGACAGACAGATAAGAGGCAGACAGATAAGAGGCAGAGAGACAGACAGACAAGGGACAGAGAGACAAACAAGGGACAGAGAGACAGACAGATAAGAGGCAGAGCGACAGACAGATAAGACGCAGAGAGACAGACAGATAAGAGGCAGAGAGACAGACAAGGGACAGAGAGACAGACAGATAAGAGGCAGAGAGACAGACAGACAAGGGACAGAGAGACAAACAAGGGACAGAGAGACAGACAGATAAGAGGCAGAGAGACAGACAGATAAGAGGCAGACAGATAAGAGGCAGAGAGACAGACAAGGGACAGAGAGACAGACAGATAAGAGGCAGACAGATAAGAGGCAGAGAGACAGATGAGGGACAAAGAGACAGACAGATAAGAGCCAGACAGACAGACAAGGGACAGAGAGACAGACAGATAAGAGGCAGACAGATAAGAGGCAGAGAGACAGACGAGGGACAGACAGACAGATAAGAGGCAGACAGATAAGAGGCAGAGAGACAGACGAGGGACAGACAGACAGATAAGAGGCAGACAGACAGACAAGGGACGGACAGATACGGGACAGAGAGACAGACAGATAAGGGGCAGAGAGACAAATGAGGGACAGACAGACAAGGGACAGAGAGACAGACAGATAAGAGGCAGAGAGACAGACAGATAAGAGGCAGACAGATAAGAGGCAGAGAGACAGACAAGGGACAGAGAGACAGACAGATAAGAGGCAGAGAGACAGACAAGGGACGGAGAGACAGACAGATAAGAGGCAGACAGATAAGAGACAGACAGATAAGAGGCAGAGAGAAAAAACAAGGGACAGAGAGACAGACAGATAAGAGGCAGAGAGACAGACAAGGGACAGAGAGACAGACAGATAAGAGGCAGAGAGACAGACAAGGGACAGAGAGACAGACAGATAAGAGGCAGAGAGACAGACAGATAAGAGGCAGAGAGACAGACAGATAAGAGGCAGACAGATAAGAGGCAGAGAGACAGACGAGGGACAGACAGACAAGGGACAGAGAGACAGACAAGGGACAGAGAGACAGACAGATAAGGGGCAGAGAGACAGACGAGGGACAGACAGACAAGGGACAGAGAGACAGACAGAGAAGAGGCAGAGAGACAAGGGACAGACAGACAGATAAGAGGCAGACAGACAAGGGACAGAGAGACAGACAGACAAGAGCAAAATAAAGAAAATAAAAGTTTAGTTTTGTTTACTGTAAAATAAACACTCTCTGTCTCTGTCAGCTGTCTGTCCCTTGTCCGTCTGTCTGTCCATTATCTTTCTGTCTGTCTCTGTCTCTGTCCTTGTGTCTCACCTTCAGAGTCTCTCCCCCACCCAGCGATGAGACACTCTGTTCCTGCGGAGACATCCTGTCCCTCAGGAGGGAGACACAGTGGCTGGACCCAGTCTGAAAGACAACAGCTCATTTGGTCTCCAGCGTATTTAAAACCTCCAACTGTTTAAATATTCATGATGTCACTGACGGCTGAAGCTGATTGGCTGCTGCAGATGCATCATGGCGATGTCAGCCTCTTTGGTTCTGCGGTTGTAGTGTCGATTGAAGATGATGCGATCGACTTGTCGGGTCTGAACGTCCCCAGAGTCCCCGTCACTTTGAGAATGAAGTCCCAGAACGGCCGACCAGAACTGGAGGTGGACGTTCTTCCTGGAAAGACAGGGAGAACGCATGTCTTCATGTCCCTGACCAGAGAAGACACCTGTCTTCATGTCCTGGACATGTAACATACTGTATGAAAGGTGGATTAAATCTGATCAGGATGGAAGGTAACTACTCATGATGTTCACTTTTTATTATAATTAAATATTAAACTAAAAATATTTGAGTCGGACATTAACACGAGTGAAAAGGAAAAGAAAGTGACAGAAATAAAAACCTGGACTCAAATCAAAGACATTCTCAGATGAAGACCCACCACTCTGTCTTCTAGTGTTAGTCACCACCTGTCCTCACAGGTGAGACATTAGTTTCTCACCCGTAGACACAGTGAGCAGCCGTCAGCAGCCAATCACTGCCAATCAGTGAGGCACCGCAAACGTGACGCCCCTTCCACTGCAAAGACACAATCCATGGCCACGCCCCCTTGACCGCATTAACTCCACCCACCACTCTGGGAGCACCTGACAGGTAGACACAAACAAGTCAGATCAATCAAATCATCATGTTCTCAGGTCCAAACTCCAGGCAGGATTCATGTTCTCACCTTCACCAGGTGTCCCGTCATCTGTCAGATCTGACTCACTCGTGACATTAGTGACTAGACGGAGTCCACAAGCTGAAACACAACGAAGCTCGTTCATCATCGCAGGAAATAAATCTTAAATTTAACGGTCAGTGTTTATGAGTGTATCAATTTAATGGTCAGTGTTTACGAGTGTGTTGATTTAACCTTCAGTGTTTATGAGTGTGTTGATTTAACCATCAGTGTTTATGAGTGTGTTGATTTAACGGTCAGTGTTTATGAGTGTGTTGATTTAACCATCAGTGTTTATGAGTGTGTTGATTTAACCTTCAGTGTTTATGAGTGTGTTGATTTAACCATCAGTGTTTATGAGTGTATCAATTTAACGGTCAGTGTTAATGAGTGTGTTGATTTAACGGTCAGTGTTTATGAGTGTATCAATTTAACGGTCAGTGTTAATGAGTGTGTTGATTTAACGGTCAGTGTTTATGAGTGTGTTGATTTAACCATCAGTGTTTATGAGTGTGTTGATTTAACCTTCAGTGTTTATGAGTGTGTTGATTTAACCATCAATGTTTATGAGTGTATCAATTTAACGGTCAGTGTTAATGAGTGTGTTGATTTAAAGGTCAGTGTTTATGAGTGTATCAATTTAACGGTCAGTGTTAATGAGTGTGTTGATTTAACGGTCAGTGTTTATGAGTGTGTTGATTTAACCATCAGTGTTTATGAGTGTGTTGATTTAACCATCAATGTTTATGAGTGTACTCACGCTGGTTGTTACAGTTTAGGGAGATCACTTTCTCACTGCTGCAAGTTTCACTGTAAAAACATCAGAACTAGTTAAGTCAAATAAACGTGGATTTACTTTTCTGGTTCTAATTGTAGTTGCGGTTCTAGTTTTGTATCTAGTTCCAATAAAATATCTTTTTCAGCATCCACTTTAGTTTAGTTCTGGTTTTAGTTTTAATTGTAGTTCTGGGTTTAATTGTGGTTCTAGTATCTGTTCTAGGACCAGAACTAGGCTTAGTTCTTCTTTTAGTTCCAGCATTAGTTCTGGGTTTGGGTCTTGTTTTAGTTCTTCTTTTGTTATGTTGTGTTATCTGATTCTTTTCAGTTTCTTCTTCTGGCTCTGTTGAGAAGTTTTGGTTCAGTTCTGGTTGCAGATTTAGATTTAGGTGTTATTTGCAGTTGTAGGTCTGTTTAAGTTTCTGCTGTTAGACATAAGATAGATAATAATAATAATAATAAATATTGTGACTGTACATACATGGTTATTGCATAGATAGAAAAATACCAGCTGCATATTGTTATTGCACTCATGTTACTGCAGTATATATATATATAAAGACATAAGACATGTTTATTGATCCCATGTATGGGAAATTTCCTGGTCACAGTACCGGGGAATTTGGCAAAAATATACAAATATACAACAAATAACATCACTCTTATTAAAGTTTTGGTTCTGGTTCTGGTAGTCTGTACCTGACAGTGGTTCGCAGTGATCCGTTGGTGAAGGTGACAGTTGCAAACAGGGAATCTTGTGGCAGAGCAGGAAGCAGGGTGGCCTCTCCAGACCTGCAGGGACAAAACTAGATCAGACTGCTTTTGATGCTGAACGGCTGCTGTCAGACAGGTGGGCCTCACCTGTATCCCAGGTACTGACAGGTGAAGTTGGACAGGTGAGATGTCCAGGAGTCGGAACACACAGCGAGCATAGATGAGCCAATCTGAACGTGGAGACGACGGGAACCATTCACCTGCAACACAACTGACACACAGAGCTGCTTATTACTGTTTCTGTGACGTCACCAGCATTTGACAAGTGAGTTTGACCAGGGCACCAGAATAACAGGGCTTTTGTTACAGGATGTTACAGGATGTCATTGGGTATTATGGGGCATTATAGGATGTTACAGGATGTTATGGGGCATGACAGGATGTTACTGGATGTTACGAGGCATTACAGGATGTTGCGGGGCATTAGATGATGTTACTGGATGTTACAGGGCGATACAGGATGTTACAGGATGTTACAAGATGTTGCAAGGCGTTACAGGATGTAACAGGAATGTTACAGGGTGTTACGGGGCATTACAGGATGTTACAGGATGTTACAAGATGTTACAGGGCGTCACAGGATGTAACAGGAATGTTACAGGGCATTACAGGATGTCACAGGAATGTTACAGGATGTTACAGGATGTTGCGGGGCAATAGATGATGTTACTGGATGTTACAGGGCGTCACAGGATGTTACAGGATGGTACGGGGATGTTATCGGATTTTACAGGGTGTTATAGGATGTTACAGGGTGTTACAGGATGTTACAGGGCGATACAGGATGTTACAGGGTGTTACAGGGATGTTATAGGATGTTACAGGGTGTTTCGGGGCATTACCCAGCATCACAGGATGTTATAGGATGTTACAGGGTGTAACATGATGTTACAGGGATGTTTCACACCGTTACAGGATGTTACTGGGCAATGCAGGATGTTACAGGGCATTACAGGATGTTATAGGATGTTACAGGGCGTTACAGGATGTCACAGGAATGTTACAGGAGGTTACAGGGTGTTATGGGTCATTACAGGATGTTACAGGATGTTACAAGATGTTACAGGGAGTTACAGGATTTAACAGGATGTTACTTGGCATTACAAGATGTTACAGGACGTTATAGGGCGTTACAGGATGTTATAGGATGTTACAGGTCGTTACAGGATGTCACAGGAATGTTACAGGATGTTACAGGGCGTTACAGGATGTAACAGGATGTTACTGGGCATTACAGGATGTCACAAGAATGTTACAGGATGTTACGGGGCATGACAGGATGTTACAGGAATGTTACAGGGTGTTACCGGGCATTACTGGATGTTACAGGATGTTACAAGATGTTACAGGGCGTTACAGGATGTAACAGGAATGTTACAGGGTGTTACGGGGCATTACAGGATGTTACAAGATGTTACAGGGCGTTACAGGATGTAACAGGATGTTACTGGGTGTTACAGGATGTTATAGGATGTTACAGTGTATAAAATGATGTTACAGGGATGTTTCACACCATTACAGGATGTTACTGGGCATTACAGGATGTCACAGGAATGTTACAGGATGTTACAGGGTGTTACAGGATGTTATAGGATGTTACAGTGTATAAAATGATGTTACAGGGATGTTTCACACCATTACAGGATGTTACTGGGCATTACAGGATGTCACAGGAATGTTACAGGATGTTACAGGATGTTACAAGATGTTACAGGGCGTTACAGGATGTTTCAGGGCGTTACAGGATGTTACAGGATGTTACAGGGCGTTACAGGAGGTTTCAGGGCGTTACAGGATGTTTCAGGGCGTTACAGGATGTCACAGGATGTCACAGGATGTTACAGGGCGTTACAGGATGTTTCAGGGTGTTACAGGATGTCACAGGATGTCACAGGATGTCACAGGATGTCACAGGATGTTACAGGGTGTTACAAGGCGTTACAGGATGTTACAGGATGTTATAGGGTGTTACAGAATGTTACAGGGCGTTACAGGATCAATACATGGGTATTAATAATAACTCACCACAGCTGGCTTCATCAGAGGCGTCTGGACAATTGACCACGCCATCACAGAGACGGTCACCTGGTACACAACTGCCTGTCTGACACTGGAACTGATCGATGGCACACGGAGCTGCTCACAAACCCATCGATTAATAATCCGTAGTATCCATCAGTAATTAGTAACTGGTAATTAACCAGTAATCAATCAACAATCAATAGATCTGATCATACTGTCTCCTGCCTGATCTCTGACCTCTGAAATTGAGCTTACCTGGTGACCCCAGGTTGATCCCGGTGGAGAAGTTGGCTTTGAATCCTCGACCGTAACCCGAGCTGTCCGTGTAGAACCATACCGTCATTTGATTGGTTGTTGAGAACAAGTCATGGGCGGAGCTATCGCTACCTGTGAGGATGGCTGAAAGAACAAAACACCTGATGATAAGTCAACACCTGAGGATGATAAGTTCATCTGTGCTGCAACACACTCACCCAGCAAGGTGGAGTTAGGCCCTGCCCCGTCCCGCACCTCCACCATATCAAAGGTTGCCTCTACATCAAAGTCCAGGAAATGGAGCTGGATGTTTTGACCCTCAGATGCATGGAGAGTCCACAGACCTGTAACAGCAGAGCATCATGGGTGAAAAGTCTGGTACATGTGGTGAATAAAGTGTAGAAATGTGTGGAGGGTGGAATCATGTGAACTCACACTCTGCCTCGTGCCCGTAGGATTGTGGGTAATTTGGTGAACTGAAGGTGGAGTTTGGCTCCCAGAGGTCAAAGGGTCCTCCACAGTCAACTGGACCAATCAGAGAATAGAGTGGGTGGAGTCAGACCATGTATGTACATAGTATAAAAATGATGCTCAGAACAAACAAGTGTTACAAAGGGGGTGTGATTTGTGTCCCACCTGATATGGAGGCATGGTTTGTATCTTACCTGGTATAGGGGGCATGGTCGTAGGAGGTGGAACATTGGTTGGTTCAGGGGGGGCGGGTCCACAAGGGTCAGAGGTCAGAGTGATGTCATCCAGAGCGATGTCGTTTCTCATGCCTCCCTTCTTTATAGCTTCAAACACCACCTGCAGCGGTCAAAGGTCAACTGTCAATCACATCAGTCACTTGGTGATAAGATATAGACTTCCTGTCAGGTGTCACTGACCGTGGTCTCTGAGGTCAGGTTGAGGGTCACCTGACCATAGTTCCAGTTGTCGCCATAGTTACCATCTTTCTGGAACACTACGGTAACAGCAGGTTCTGGTTGTGATGGAGACAGCAGGACTTTGAGCAGGTAGACGTCTTCTCCAAACATGTGGTACCTGCAGACAGGTGAGTCCATCGTTACCAAATTACATTTTGATTTGTTTATTTTGTATCAGTCACATGTTTGTATCTCACAGTTGGTGTCATGTTTGTTTACTTTACATGTGTGTCGTTTACATGTGTGTCGTTTACATGTGTGTCATTTACCAGAAGCTCAGACACATGGACTGAGGGGGTGGAGTCAGGGGGAGGCTATGGATCCTGAAGATCTTCTGCCATTGGCCGGGACTCAGAGGAGTGACGATGTAGAAACCTGATGGTTCAGTGTTTGATCAGTTATCAGATGAAAACATAACGGACGGATGATGGTTACGACTTTACCTGAGCTGTTACCCAGCGTCTGGTCGATGCTTGGCCCGGTTGACGGAGGAAATGTGGAGCCCTTGGTTCGAATCCAGTTGTCGTCATCGTCTGGGTCCTGCCTCCAGAAACACATGCCCTGCTCAAAGGTGCAGGTCAGCTTCTCCTGATCTGAACACAGATGTGTTGGTCAGTGAACACTCTGAGGCAGCTTGAACTGTCGGTTGCTACATGTCACAGCTTACTGGACAGGTTGGAGATGTCGGCGGCGCTGAAGGTGGCGTTGAACCCTGACAAACTGCTGACATCATCAGAGGTAAACTCAACAGTTGATTGGTCAGTCAGCAGCCACACAGTCCCAGGGAAGGTGAAGCCTGAGAACTCAGCTACCAAGAACATCATGCTATTATTATCATCAAGTTGAATCTAATCAAACAGTGAAACCTTGTCGTATAAAGACCTGTGAGACGTTTGCTTGGTCCGACTCCTTCATAAAACCTCAGAGAGTCTATGTCTTGAGTCTCAAAGTGATGAAAGTTGACCTGAACCGAGAGTCCTCTGTCCACGCTGGAAACAAGACAACACACACATTCATCTCCACAGAAACATTTACTGATCTCCTCCTCCATCCTCCTCCATCCTCCTTTAGCCCAAAGACTCTTATTGTGAAAGTCTTCCAATAGTTGCTACTTGATACGATGTGTAACAGTGTGTAACAGTGTGTGTGTGTGTAACTGTGTGTGTGTGTAACGGTGTGTGTGTGTGTGTAACTGTGTGTGTGTGTAACGGTGTGTGTGTGTGTGTGTGTAACAGTGTGTGTGTGTGTGTAACAGTGTGTGTGTGTAACAGTGTGTAACAGTGTGTGTGTAACAGACTGACCTGATGATCCAGCGACAGAAGACGGGACCATTATTAGTCTTTGACAAACTAAACGAACCACTCGGTCCTCTCAGCACAAACTGTCCGTCACACATTGTTGCTATGGAGACAAGAGTGAGGACAGTGCCCCATAAGATCAACACCTGAACAGCGGGGGACACCTGAAATTTTAGAAATCTTCACCAACCGCAGTGAGCAGCAGCTTCATCAGAGGCATCAGGACAGTCGTGGACTCCGTCACAGAACCGATCGATCGGGACACACATGGACCAATCGGCACAAGACGTCTGATGAGGAGGACATGTCCCTAGACACAGACACCAGGATGGTGTCAGAGACAGGCACCTGGAGGACAACTCCTGAACGTGTCTTACTTGCCATAGGCGTCTGACCTGTCGTAGGTGTCTGACCTGTCGTAGGCGTCTGACCTGTCGTAGGTGTGACACTGGTCCCTGTGGTCGTCGTCTTTCCTGATTCCTCTACAGAAACAAACAGATCTTCATGAATCTGTGATGTGAACAAGTAGAAGACGGAGACAGACATGGGACCAGACACTTTGTGATTTCTGTCTGTATTCCATCTGGTGTTGACCAATCCGGTGTGAGCTGATATTAATCTGTGTTTAATGTGAATTAATGAGATTGATTATAAATAATTAACTAGACCACACCTGCGATCCAGATGCTGTTCCGATCAATAACCAGACCTCTGCCCTCGGCCTCCTGAAGCCCCGCCCCCAGCTGCTGCTCCACCTCCTTCACATCGATCAGCTGATCAAACCAGAGGTCAAAGGTCACCGCCACACTGCCACGACTGAAGACACAGATCATTAACGGGCATCAGTCAATCAATCAATCAATCAGACTGATAACGAGCGATCAGTAATGATGATTGATTGATATCTGACCTGAAGTGTTTAACCTGACAGGACTTGTAGATCCATCGGAGCTCAGTGAGACTGAACGCCTCAGAAACCTGTCGACCAATCAGACGTCAGACTGTGATCAGGTGACTTCACAGCGAAACCTGAGACCTACAGACTCTGATGAAACCGGATCAGTACTGATCATTCTAGTTTTACTGTTAAAGGTTGACTGCTGTCTTTCAGAATAAAATCTTCTGATGTAACCACATATTGACTGCTGTCTTTCAGAATAAAAGCCTTTGTCATTAAATCGCATTGACCAATGTCTTTCAGAATAAAAGCCTTTGTTGTTAAATCACATTGACCAGTGTCTTTCAGAATAAAAGCCTCTCACCAGCCCCTGGATGTCGTAGGCCAGACTTCTGAACTGCAGACTGCTGGAGTTCTTCAGCTCCTCAGAGAACTCGGCTCCATCTGTGATCACCATCCGACCCGACAGCTGCACTGGCTCAACGGCTCCTTGTCAACGGACAGAAACGCCGTCAAAATAAAAGCTGCTGTGATCAGATCAGCTGGTTGAAGATGGATGGAAGTTTTACCTTCAGGCTTAAGAGCGATCCACGAGACCACGATGAGTCCGACACAGCAGACGATGAGGACGGAAACGAGGACGATGAGGAGGAACTCCAGAGACGACAGACTCCTCTTCATCCTGACTAATGACAACATCAACAACACGTCAACACAACATTTAATACAACAGTCAACACATTAATCAGTTAATGAGGCTGCTGCTGTAGTTCATTCATTCATTGAATCTTTCTTTGAATAAGTTCATTTACTGCGTCCAGGTAATTTATTAAAACTTCATATCTCACCTGTTTACCTGCTGATCAGCTGATCTCTGGTTTTGTCTTGTTGAAGCAGATCCAACCTGAACCAGAGTGTTTGTCGTCTGTGACTGATCAGCTTTTAATAAACAACAGGTGATCAATGATCCTTCAGCTCTGCCTGTGATAAAATACCACATTTATCATTATTTATTGCTGCCTGGCGCCTGACGCTCACTTCATGTCGTCTGTTTATCTCAATCTAAAGTCCAGCATCTGTAAACCTGTCAGGTAATATCTGGCCCCACCCCCTGGACTCACCTGACCCGCCCAGAGACGTTAGATACAGTCAGAGCACGAACAGAAGAAGAGGAGTTTAAACATCATGGTTCACTTTGACTGGAACCAACACACCTGAGACTGACAAGCTCTGAGTCTAGTTGAAATAAACCTGATTAGACCTGGTCTAGATTTATTAGACATGGTTAGACCTGGTCTAGATTTATCAGACCTGGTTAGACCTGGTCTAGATTTATTAGACCTGGTTAGACTTGGTCTAGATTTATTAGACCTGATTAGACCTGGTCGAGATTTATCAGACCTGGTTAGACCTGGTCTAGATTTATTAGAACTGGTTCAAAATGGTCTAGATTTATCAGAACTGGTTAGACCTGGTCTACATTTATTAGACCTGGTTAGACCTGGTCTAGATTTATTAGACCTGGTTCGAAATGGTCTAGATTTATCAGAACTGGTTAGACCTGGTCTAGATTTATTAGACCTGGTTCAAAAAGGGTCTAGATTTATTAGACCTGGTTAGAAGTGGTCTAGATTTATTAGACCTGGTTAGAAGTGGTCTAGATTTATCAGAACTGGTTAGACCTGGTCTACATTTATTAGACCTGGTTCGAAGTGGTCTAGATTTATTAGACCTGGTTAGAAGTGGTCTAGATTTATTAGACCTGGTTAGAGCTGGTCTAGATTTATCAGACCTGGTCGAAATGGTCTAGATTTATTAGACCTGGTTAGACCTGGTCTAGATTTATTAGACCTGGTTCGAAATGGTCTAGATTTATCAGAACTGGTTAGACCTGGTCTAGATTTATCAGACCTGGTTAGACCTGGTCTAGATTTATCAGACCTGGTCGAAATGGTCTAGATTTATTAGACCTGGTTAGACCTGGTCTAGATTTATTAGACCTGGTTCGAAATGGTCTAGATTTATCAGAACTGGTTAGACCTGGTCTACATTTATTAGACCTGGTTAGACCTGGTCTAGATTTATTAGACCTGGTTCGAAATGGTCTAGATTTATCAGAACTGGTTAGACCTGGTCTACATTTATTAGACCTGGTTCAAAAAGGGTCTAGATTTATTAGACCTGGTTAGAAGTGGTCTAGATTTATTAGACCTGGTTAGAAGTGGTCTAGATTTATCAGAACTGGTTAGACCTGGTCTAGATTTATTAGACCTGGTTCGAAGTGGTCTAGATTTATTAGACCTGGTTAGAAGTGGTCTAGATTTATTAGACCTGGTTAGAAGTGGTCTAGATTTCCCTGTCCTCAAACATTTGACACTATGTTTTGTTTGGTTGATTTCAGGTGTGAAGCCACTTGAAACCACAGGTGTTGTGGGACACAGTGGGTGTGTCTCACTCAAGGACAGGTGAGGTTGTGTCAATCAAGCTCCGCCCTCATTTGTTTCCTGGATAAAATGTTTTCATTGTTTCATTTGTGGTACAGCAAACAGGAAGTGCAGCAGATAAAAACAACAACACAGGAACAGTTCTGATGAAGACGAGTTCATGAGTGGGTTTAGTCTGAATTTATTGAATTTATTTAAAAACACAAACACAGATCGAAAATGATTCTAAATAAAAACAAACGGATAAAAGACTGAAATCAAAAGATCAAACGGATCCAGATTAGGAAACAAATGAGTTTCTGCCTGAGCGTTAACGGTTCAGTGAACGGATTTAAACTGAGTGGAGCCTTCTGATTGGACGACAGGATCAGGACAGCTGGTAGATGTTCTTCATCATTGGCTCTTCTTCATTATCGTCATCATTATCCTCATCAAGGTGATCTGTGAAGACATGTTATTACATGTTGTTATTATGTTATTAACATGTCATTGCATGTTAATATTATTTAACATATAATAACATAATTAACTTGTAATAAAACTAATACCATCATTAACACGTTAATGATGGTATTAACATGTAATAATGTGTTTATAACGTTAATGTTGACATGAACTGAATGTGTTTGATTGTATTTTTAATCCTCACTGAGCTTTTTCTCTTCTCTTCCTTGCATCATTTCTCCCATGACCTCTTCTTCCTCCTCTTCCTCCTCCTCTTCTTCCTCTTTACACTCGTCCATGTTCTTGTACGTCGGCTGAGTAGAGAAGAAGAAGATGGTGAAGCAGCTGCCTGCAGACGCTACTGAGGGCTCAGACACCTGGCGTTCTTACCTGGTCCATGTGATGTGGCGCTGTGTCACTGGTGGAGGGGAGGAGCCTGTTGATGAGCTGTCCAATCATTTTGAAGGTCGGTCTGTCGGTGGGCTCCAGACTCCAGCAGCATGTCATCAGCTGATACATCTCTGCTGGAGCGAAGTCTGGCTGCTCCATGTGGCGGCCATCTTTAATCATCTTGTAGAAGTTGGTATCCACGGCAACGTTTGGGTACGGGCTCTTACCTGATCAGGTAGACACAGACAGAACCGTCAGAAGATGATGGTCAGCATCAAAGAATGAATGTGGTTAGATGAGGTGTTGCCGTGGTTACCTAGAGAGAAGATCTCCCACAGTAAGACTCCGTAGGACCAGACGTCGCTCTGCACCGTGTAAACACACTGAAAGATGCTCTCAGGGGCCATCCACTTGACTGGGAGACGAGCCTTTCACAATAAAACACACAGCAAAATAAAAGTTTAGATGTCCAGTCTCTGTGTGCTGAGTTGAGTTATGATGTGTTGTTGTTGTTGTGTTGTTGTGTACTTGTTGGGGTGGTTGTGTATTTGTAGTTGTTGTTGTTGTGGTGGTGTTGTGTTGTTGTGTATTTGTTGGGGTGTTGTTGTGTATTTGTTGTGTTGTTGTTGTGGTGGTGGTGTTGTGTATTTGTTGTTGTTGTGTATTTGTTGTGGTGGTGGTGGTGTTGTGTATTTGTTGTTGTGTATTTGTTGTTGTGTATATTTTGTGTTGTTGTTGTGTATTTTTTGTGTATTTGTTGTGTATTTGTTGTGTATTTGTTGTTGTTGTGTATTTGTTGTGTTGAATCACTGACGTTTCCCTGAACGATGTAGCTGTCGTCGTTGCGAATGTCTCGGGCCAAACCAAAATCACAGATCTTAGCAACACGACGATCCGTCAACAGAACGTTCCTCGCTGCTACGTCCCTGTGGATACACTGAGAGACAGACAGGTGAGAGACAGACAGGTGAGACACAGACAGGTGAGACAGACAGGTGAGACACAGACAGGTGAGAGACAGACAGGTGAGACAGACGGGTGAGAGATAGACAGGTGAGACAGACAGGTGAGACACAGACAGGTGAGAGACAGACAGGTGAGACAGACAGGTGAGACACAGACAGGTGAGAGACAGACAGGTGAGACAGACAGGTGAGAGACAGAGAGATGAGACACAGACAGGTGAGAGATAGACAGGTGAGACAGACAGGTGAGACAGACGGGTGAGACACAGACAGGTGAGAGACAGACAGATGAGAGATAGACAGGTGAGACAGACAGGTAAGACACAGACAGGTGAGAGACAGACAGATGAGACACAGACAGGTGAGAGATAGACAGGTGAGACAGACAGGTGAGACACAGACAGGTGAGAGACAGACAGATGAGACACAGACAGGTGAGAGATAGACAGGTGAGACAGACAGGTGAGACACAGACAGGTGAGAGACAGACAGATGAGACACAGACAGGTTAGAGATAGACAGGTGAGACAGACAGGTGAGACACAGACAGGTGAGAGACAGACAGATGAGACACAGACAGGTGAGAGATAGACAGGTGAGACAGACAGGTGAGACAGACAGGCGAGACACAGATAGATGAGACACAGACAGGTGAGAGACAGACAGATGAGACACAGACAGGTGAGACAGACAGGTGAGACACAGACAGGCAAGAAACAGACAGGCGAGACAGACAGGTGCGAGACAGACAGGTGAGACAGACAGGCGAGACACAGATAGGGGAGACACAGACAGGTGAGACAGACAGGTGAGACAGACAGGGGAGAGACAGATGAGAGACGGATACGAGACAGACAGGTGAGACAGACAGGTGGTGTTCTTACATTCCTGGTGGACAGGAAGTCCAGACCCTGAGCCACCTGGAAGGAAAACCTCATGAGGTCACCAACGGACAGACTGTCCGTCTGCACACCTGAGAGACAGACGCACAGTGAGACAGGTCTTATCACACAGACACTACAGGTGAGTCCAGGTGAGTCCAGGTTCTTACTCAGGTGGGTTTGTCCTGGGCTCAGAACCGGCTGCATCTCCTGATATTCTGAACAACACGAGATCCCGCTGTCACTGCAACACACAGGAAGTTATCAACAACCTCCTTCACAATAAAAGCATGTTCACGGGAGGCATCAGATAAGACCTCCTTCACAATAAAAGCACTCGTTGCTGTAGTCTCACCTGCGGAGCCTGGCGTGCTGTGACGCCACATTCTTATAGAATGCCTCATCATCGTCAGTGCTCTTCATGAACGGCAGGAAGTCGAGAGCGTGAGCCCGCAGGAAGTTGAGCAGGTCGCCATGGCTACAGTACTCCGTGATCATCAGCATAGGGCCTGAGGGTTGGGGGGGGGGGGGGGGGAGGGTTAGACTGAGTTCATGATGGAAACACTGACTCTAATGGGAGCTGCCACTTCATTAGGTACAGTAGTGACCACATGTTGAGTCAATTGTGTTTCGTCTTCAGTGAAAGTGAAGAAGCTACTCGGATGAAGTGGTGAAACGTCTTCTCAAATAACTTTATAGTCCAGT
Source organism: Chelon labrosus (assembly GCF_963514085.1). Lineage (NCBI taxonomy): Eukaryota > Metazoa > Chordata > Actinopteri > Mugiliformes > Mugilidae > Chelon > Chelon labrosus. The sequence continues at coordinate 26,457,298 of NC_140350.1, read as the reverse complement.
TGCCTTTTTTTAAACACTTTTTTTGGATACACCCTGACCTGGATGACTGAGAACCCTCAGAAAATGTATGGAATCACTGAACTGAATGCATTCACTAGTGTGTACCTAATGAAGTGGCCCTGATAATGAATTACCTCCTCGAGTGCATGCTCCCAGCAGGTTGACAATGTTATCATGATAACCAAGATGGCTGAGGATCTTCAGCTCGGACATCAGAGCCTCACGTTCCTCTGAGTGAGCGCTCGCTGTCGATGGGAAACACCATTAATAATGAAGAAGAAGAAGAAGAAGAGGATGAGCCTGATGAAGGTGTGGACTGACGTTTGAGCATCTTGACGGCGACCCTCGTGACCTTGTTGTCGGTTTCCAGACCGAATGCCGTCGCCTCAACAACCTTCCCAAACGCCCCTGAACCCAAGACGGCTCCTGGAAGACACAAGGACAGAAATACAGTTAGGATGGATGCTGAATGTCCACAGACAGAGGACAGAGGAGGACAGAGGAAGACAGAGGACATGTGACCAGTGTTGCTACCGAGGCGGAGTTTGTCTCGGGGAAACTCCCACTTGTGGCTGTACGGCAGCCTGGAGGGGTCAATGAAGGTGTAGTTGTTCCCGTCGCTGCTCTCGATGATCTTCCAGCGGGTCTCGTATTTAGGTTTCTGGAAAAAGGCAAGAGGTACAGACAGGAAGTAAAATAGGAAGTAAGAGAGGTCTCATCCAATCACAGCTGGAGCTGTTTGATCATGTGATATCATTTAAGGTTTTTAGATGTTGAGTTTTGTTGTGCAGCTCAGTCACGCTAATCACATGACTCTACTAATTAACCAATTAACTAATTATTTAACCACTAACTGTCAGTGTGGTGGAGACATAATGGACAAATAACTGTGAGTATGAAGTAGAGGACAAACATAGTGTGATCAAATGTTTCATATTTACAAAGTTGGTTTGTGAATTCATCTTATAGCACCAGAACCAATGTGAAGTTGTCTCTCTCTGATTCTACCTGAGTTCCTTTAACACACCTGTCTGCACTTGTAGAAGACGACCAATAGGAGCAGTAGGAGGACGGCGGTGGCGCTCAGAGATCCAATCATAGGCGGCGTGAAGACGCTCTGAGGTCCTGCAGAGTTAAACCTGTTGTTACTTATGATAGAGAGATAGATAGATAGATAGATAGATAGATAGATAGATAGATAGATAGATAGATAGATGTTGGATGGATGTTGGATGGATGGATGGACCGATGGGTTTTTAATTGTTCATGTCTGACCTGTGAAGACCTGACGAGACTCTCCCAGGAAGTTGGAGGCAACACACTCGACAGTAGCGTCCCCCACAGCTGACAGAGGAAGGGAGGTCTTCACCTCCTCCTCACCCTCCTCACCCTGATATGACGTCACCCCAACTAGAGGAAGCTGATCTCTGGAGATGTCTCCACAGCTGCAGCAGAGGAGAAGAGGGTTAGCTGTGGTCGCTAATACCAGTATCTTCTTAATGATTGGTTGACTGATTGATTGGCTGATGGTCAGTCAGTCCTCTGTCAGCCTGGGTGATACGTACGTATGCTGAAAGCCAGGGCAGGTGAACCAAAGGATTGTGGGTAATGGATATCCAGAACTGCTGCAGGTCAGAGTGTTGTTGTGCAGCATGATGGCAGTGGTTGGAGAGCCTGGAAGTTTGCAAAGTGTTTATAGGTCATATGATCAGACGAACCAGGAAGAAGGAGGAGTCATTTTATAGGTCATGTGATCAGATGAACCAGGAAGGAAAGTTTCTTACAGTAAATTCTGAGGTCAACGTTCTGGGAGCCATTGAAGAACAAGTTAGAATAATAAAATGAGTAACGACCGCGATCTTCCTGACGAACCCTGTGCAGCAGTAGGGTCGCCTCTGACCTGCAACACCAAAAATACCACCTTAAATAACATGAACACCACCACTATCATGTAAATATCTTTGACACTATTAACACTAACACTACCACACTACCACCTTAAATAACATTAACACTAACACTACCACCTTAAAAGACATTAGTAGATCTATGTCTGCCCCGTATTTGCTAGCATGATAACATGAAAGGGATAGTACACTAGCTTGCACCAATTAGCAATTTACCCTGCCTCTGTTAGCATGCTAACCTGTAGCCATTAGCAATGTAGCTCTCTTGGTACACCATGGTGTCATTGAGGTGTGTGGGTGTTGTCCAGCGCTGGCTGTTGATTGGTGGATACGCCTCCATCACAAAGGTCAGGATTACGTCTCGATCTTCGTACACCTCCACTAATCTGCTGCCGCTGTTGTTGGCACTGTTAGCACTTTTAGTGCTAATGTTAGCAAACAGTGGACTGCTGCTAATTTTAGCCTCTGGCTCTTCCTCCACATCTATTGGCTTCCTGCTAATGTTAGCTGACAGGTTCCCCTTGCCCTCCACATTCCAGGTGTTAGCATTAGCCTGCTGCATTGCCTGCAGGTACATCCTCAGGTAGGGACGATCTGGTGGAGTAGAGGTTGAATTAAACTGGGCTGTCAGGCTAACTTGTTTTTGTGTTGTTAGCCAGTTGCTAACGTACCCAGCACTCTGAGCTGTGTGGTTGCCGTGGAGGTTCCTACTTCATTGACAGCCGTACAGGTGTATGGTCCACTGTGGGCCTGGCTGACAGTGGAAACAACCAGAGTGCCGTTGATGTACAGCCACTTGTTGCTATAGTTACGACTGAGAGTGACGTTCAGTTTCTGAAACAACCAAACCAATCAGCACACGGTTTGTCACAAGAATGCACACACCCATGAACCTCTGACCTCTCACCTGTATACTTGGGTGTGTCCAGGTGAGGTTGTACCGGTGGGAGGGGTTACTGGTCAGACAGGTGACCTCAAACAACTCTCCCTCTAGACGGACAAATTCATCCTGACTGATGGACAGGGATGGAGGGACACGCAGTCCTCCAGAGAGACAGACAGGTGAAGAGTTAGACAGATAGACAGCTTAGACAGTTAGACAGACAGATGGACAAGTAGACAGACAGACAGGTCTTACTGGGGACCACGAGCAGGTCGAATGCTGCAGATGTGACCTGTCTTCTGTCCTTCCATCCTGAACAGACGTAGCGTCCTTTGAACATCATCTGAAGGTCTCGGATCAAGGCTCCTCTTCGGGGGTCAAAGGTCACGTGCATGCCTGGGGGCAGCCCCTTCTCCCTGTCCTCTGATTGGAGAGTGAGGTTGGTGACAGTCGGGTCGGTCAGCAGACACTTGAACAGGAAGTCCAGTCCCTCCTCGATGCCAAAGAAAGTCTTACGAGGGGTAACGAAGACACTGGAGGGGTTGTCAGGGTCTGACACAAGAGGATGATTAAAAAATAAGCATAAGAAACATCAGCAGGAAGACGTCGTGGACTCCATGGACTCACCTGTGACATAAAGGTGGATCCAGGAGTGCAGGTGCTCCAAGCTCTGGTTAGTGTATCTACAATGGTATGTCCCAGTGTGCCTGGGATTCAACCTCTTAACCTCCACCTGCTCCAGAAGCTGGTCCTGGTACTGCAGAAGGAATGCTGTGCTGTTCCAGTGGACCGAACCATTGCCATGGCAACTGAGGTTGAAAGGGGAGCCTGCAGGCAGAACCACTTCGGACCCGTTCGGTCGGAAGTCAGAGTTCAAGCGGACTGACGGAGGATCAGGTTCTGAAACAAGGAAACAGGAAATATGAACAGTAGATCACTACCCACAGTAGGTCACCACCCACAGTAGATCACTACCCACAGTAGATCACTACCCACAGTAGATCACTACCCACAGTAGGTCACCACCCACAGTAGATCACTATCCACAGTAGATAACTGCCTCCGCCAGTAGATCACCACCCACAGTAGATCACCACCCACCCTAGATCACCTGTAGATCACTACCCACAGCAGATCTCTACACCAGTAGATCACCACCCACAGTAGGTCACCACCCACCCTAGATCATCACTACACCAGTAGATCATCACTACACCAGTTGATCACCACTACACCAGCAGATCATCACTACACCAGTAGATCACCACTACACCAGCAGATCATCACTACACCAGTAGATCACTGTGAACTGTCAACCCCTGTATCTGGTCAGTGAGTCATTTTAAAGTGATGTGTTAAATAAAGATGCAACCACAGCTCCATTCAACACAACTTTATTTAAAATCCAATCAGATACAATCACTGAAGAGAAATGCCCACTAGAGATGTAGCGAGATAGATAGAGATGAACAGATAGAGATGAACTGATTAATCTGATGCCGGTGCATCAGTGAGAACAGAAGACTCGATGAGTGTCAGAAGCAGATGGCGTGCTGTCGGATCGGAGCATCTCATTGGCTGTCGGATCGGAGCATCTCATTGGCCACCAATGGCAGGTTTCTTGGTGACTTCCTGCAGCTGGGTGGAGATTCGAGACGTCTGCAGCAGTAGAGCCTGATGGTTCTCCACCAGAAGACTCTGGTGACGAGCCAGGTTCTGGAGATCCTGGATCTGCTGGGAACCCTGAGAACCAGAACAAAATGGAACTTTAGCTTCGTAATAAACCAGATTAGTTTGGTCTGGACTGGTACCAAGTTATCTTCAGATAAATGAGAGGAACACAATGTTTATCAGAAATAAATCTGAGATAACCCAACTAAGCTAAACTAAATGTAACTAAACTAATCTAAACAAATCTAGCTAGGCTACGATTAGATACAATAGGCTAATGTAGGTAATCTAACTAGGTTAGGCTAATCGGAAGTAGGCTAGTCTAAAATAGACTAACATAAACTATTCTAACCTAAACTGGACCCACCTGAGATCCCAGAATGCCGAGCTGCTGGACCATCTGGACCTGATGTCCAACCATGTCTTTTTGGATCAGGACCAGCTGCGTCAGCAGATCCAGGACCTTTGTTCTCCAGACGTCCTCCGGCTCGTTCTGGACCTGCTCTGACAGCTTGGTACTAGAGCTCGGACCAACTCTGTCAGGAGACTGGACGGCGCCCATCGTCATGGCAGCAGGTGGGTTGTTGTCATGGAGATCACCTGCAGTGAAGACGACTGAAGTCAAAACTTCAGTGTTTATTGATCACGAACAGCGTTTACATCCCAGAGGTCTTCAGAACGCAGATATAGAGATTTTATTTTGAAATGAATAGTGTCTTTGGTTCACTACATCAGAGCATTTATTTTGAAATAAACAACGTCTTTGGTTTGTTGCATCTGGACTTTTATTTTGAAATGAACAGCACCTCTGGTTCACTGCATCTGGACTTTTATTTTGAAATGAACAAAAATCCTGCGATGGCTGCATGCTGTCACATTGTCCAGTTCATTAGGTACACTGGTGAAGTGGTTCTAATCTATTCATTATTCCTTCATGAAGACTGTTTTCACTAGTGTACCTAATGAAGTGGCCATGGAGTGTCTTTATTTACTTTATACGTCCCACGGAAGATCACCATGATGGATTGTGTGAACATGTGACTCGTGAATGAACTTTGCAGATTCACTTTTTTTCTCCCATTAATCAATGAGGCTGACTGATCACTGGTCAATAAACTCAGGTTTAGAGATTTGTTGTGAAGCTTCGTGTGACAGTTGGAGATTCACATCTTTGAGTTTCACAATCAGAGCAAAAAAAACAGGAAGTGAAACCATCCAACACGCAGAGTGTATGTGTTCTGGTTTTCATCACGTTGTGGGGCCCACAGTCTGTTCAGATCTGGTTTTAGGGTAAAGGCTAAAGTTGGGGGCTTGGGTTAGGGTCAGGGCTAGAGAGTTAACGGTGAAACTTAATGTTGATCAATAATCAATGTCCATATCACTTTATGGTCATGTGACAGAGGTTAAATGTATTTTAGTCAGTCTCGGCTGAGCACATGCAGAGTAATCTACAAAACTAATCAGGCTCATTGTAATGTTTAATAGATGTTTAATAAACATTCAATGAATGTTAAATAGATGTTTAATAAATGTTCAACTAGCCTCCTGCGACTGAGCACAAGTGTTTGTTTGCAGCAACTTTGACCTTCATGTCAATCAAACATCTCATTTCTCACAAATACAGAAAAACTAAATGAAATCCTTCCAGGTACATTCTGGGAAACTTCATCCTTGAGGAAATTGTGTAAGTGAAGAGTTTCTGAGTCACGTTTCTGTTACTGTTAAGATCATCTGTCACGGAGAAACTACCAAACTGTCTGATACCTGGAAACAAACCAGGGTTTACAGAGTACGCTGTAAAAATTTCAACATAACACCATGAAGAACTAAAGTAACCCTGAGGATGAAGGACAAATAAAGGCAGAGTAAATTCTTCCAGTTCTGAGGATAGTTGGAGGATGGTTGTCTCCAGGATGGAGGTGGTGAAAATGGAGATTGCCTTAAAATTCCCTTTTCACCAACTCCGTCCTGGAGACAACCATCCTCCAGCTTTGATCTAAAACACATTGTCAATGGAAGCAACAAGCTGATGTTCGCTAATTAACAGGTGAGAATGTTGAACTGCTGCGTCAACCAATCATATCATTGGCTTCACCTGTTGTTGTGTCACATGATATAACTAGCCTGTCCAACTTTAGTTGCTGGCTAGAGGTGAGGAGCTCAGGGTAGAGGTCGATCTGGTCTGGTCAGCTGGGCGTAGACCCCGGGGTGAAGCCAGGATTCATGGATGAACTCTGTGTCTGGATTGGGAGCGACCGGAGCTTCCAGTCCAGATACAGAGTTCATCCATGAAGGAACAGAGTGACCAGAGGACGGAGGAGGATCAATAAACCATTAACTCATTGATCATCAAACAACATGACAGTGCCATGAGGTTTTCATGTCAACAGAGCTTTGTTTTGGAGAAAGTTCTGCAGTTAGGAGGTTTCAGTGGGGATGGTGGTGGTGGTGGTGTGTGTGGGGGGTGGGGGTGGGGGTGGGGGGGCAGTGATGTAACCTCAGAAAGTCAGGAAACACATTTTCTACCAGAAACCGCTAACACACACTAACACACACTAACACACACTGGGATAGTGTGTGCTTTGGGCTGTCAGGGTCTTTTTCCCACTTCCTCGTCTTACTTCTTCTTAGTTGAGGACAGTGTGGGTGGAGGAACTGGTTACCACAGCAACATGTTTACGTCCACTCCAGGACTCTGTGGTATTTATAGCATCATGTAGTAGCAGGATCGGTTTGACTTTAGTTCATTTCTCTAACGGTTCATTACTGCTGCACGTCAACAACACGGTTAAAGCTCCACCTTAACATTTGCTTACTTGTCCTTTAAATTGTGTCCTGCTGCAACACTCTGAACTTCTGATCCAGTTGAGTCTGATATGTGATCCTGACCCTGATGAAGTCTGTTTGCTGAGAGTTGAACTGTACAAATGTTGACTCTCAAAGTAATTTTCCAGAACATCACTGGTTCTTTGTTGTCCACACAGAGCAACAGAACCAGCCAGAATCAACTAGAACCAGCCAGAAGTCATGGTACCGTTTTTAAAGTGTTACCTTTTGATTGGACTATGGTGACACGATGGTCTGATTTGTATAGATTTATATTATTAATGTTAAACTAATCAGCTCATAGATGTGAGCAGTCACATCTTTAATTCATCAGAAGAATAAAGTTCTGCATTAAATGTTTAAAACAAAAATGTAAGACTTTAATGAAAAACGAAGTTTGTGCAAACTGTCAGAAAAACAACCGTTTCCCGAGGCTGTCTATAATAATGAGCTCTGATCAGAGAAATCATTGATAAAAAAAAAAACAGATTTAAATACAACTACTTCTTCATTAATGAGATGATTTATTATAAATAATTAGAATGAATTCCTGATTCTTTGTGTCACATGTACATGAAGATATCCAGATCTTAACTGAGCCTCATGATTCATGATAAAAAAGAATCAAATGTGCATGAATAAATAACGTTAAAGAGTTTTTAGATTTAAATGTCACTAAATAAAGGAGGTTACAGAGTTTTTAGATTTAAATGTGGGTGAATAAATAACATTAGTTTCCTGACCTGCAGCAGAGCAGCAGCAGCTGAGGGCGATCGACAGCAGCAGAGAATAGGGCCTCATCTCTTTCTCTCTCTGTTGTTCAGACTGAAGTCAAACGGAGGAAAAGTTCCTCTATGAAACCTGCTGCTCCTCCCTTTACTTGGTCCGACAACATTTCATCACATGTTCAAGTCCGGCTGAACTCGTCCTCATGTCCTTTCACCTGTTTCCTGTCTGATAAAAACACACTTTACATAAATATGACAAAACTTGTCATATTTATGTAAAGTGTGCGCTAAAACGCCACATAATGTTTGTTATTTGAGCTATAAATCATCTAAATGTCTAGAACTTACATTTATGCTTCAAACTCTTTACTTTCATTTACATATATGTATATATATATATAGTCTAGAGCAGTGGTTCCCAAACTTTCTCTGCTGGGCCCCCCTTTGGTACATGAGAAATTCTTCACGAAGTGGAAGAAGTGAGTCAACCACAACCAAATACCTCCAGAGTGTGAGGCAGGTCCTGAAAAGTCAGCTGAATGGCAGGAACAAGATCCAAGCCATCAGCATGTACGCAATACCAGTCATCAGATACCCCGCTGTGATCATAAGCTGGCCAAAGGAGGAGATAGAAGCCACGGACATCAAGACAAGAAAGCTCCTCACCATGCACGGAGGGTTTCACCCCAAATCCAGCACCCTGAGACTATACACCAAGCGGAAAGAGGGAGGCCGAGGACTAGTGAGCATCAAGGCCACTATCCAGGATGAAACATCAAAAATCCAAGAGTACATCAGAAAGATGGCCACAAAGGATGAACTGCTAAGTGAATGTCTCAGGCAACAGAAACCCGATAAGAGTGCAGAGGAAGAGGAGCAGGCAACCTGGAGGGACAAGCCCCTACACGGCATGTACCACCGCCAAATTGAAGAAGTGGCTGATATGGAGAAGACCTACCAATGGCTAGAAAAGGCTGGACTCAGAGACAGCACAGAGGCACTGATCATGGCAGCACAAGAACAGGCCCTAGGTACAAGAGCCATAGAGGCCAAAATCTACAAGAGTAGATCAGATCCAAGGTGCAGACTATGCAAAGATGCCCCTGAAACAGTCCGGCACATAATAGCAGGGTGTAAGATGTTAGCCGGGTCAGCGTACATGAAGAGGCACAACCAAGTGGCTGGAATAGTGTACAGGAACATCTGTACCCAAAATGGAATAGAAGTACCCAAATCCCAATGGGGCGCATCACAGAAGGTGGCTGAGAACAACAGGGCCAAGGTGCTGTGGGACTTCAGCTTCCAGACTGACAAACAGGTCCTGGCTAACCAACCGGACATAGTGGTGGTAGACAAAGAGCAGAAGAAGGCGGTGGTGATAGATGTGGCGATACCAGCAGACGGCAACATCAGAAAGAGGGAACACGAGAAAGTTGAGAAGTACCAAGGGTTGAAAGAACAGCTGGAACAGATGTGGAAGGTCAAGGCGAGCGTGATCCCTGTGGTAGTAGGAGCACTCGGGGCAGTGACCCCCAAACTGGGGGAGTGGCTCCAACAGATCCCAGGAACAACATCAGAAGCCTCAGTCCAGAAGAGCACAGTCCTAGGACAGCTAAGATACTGCGCAGAACCCTCAAACTCCCAGGCCTCTGGTAGAGGACCCGAGCTTGAGGATGACACAGATACCACCCTAAGACAGTGAGAGGGACGTTTTTTTTTTTATAGTCTCCAGGTGTAGTCTAGTCTCAGGTGTAGTCTAGTCTCCAGGCGTAGTTTAGCATCACGTCAGTGAATCTTGTAGGATACTGATCTGATCAGCTCAGTAGCAGAGGAGGTCATTCATCATCTTCAGTTGATTTGGTGCTAATTAAAATTAAGAACAGGTCACAAGAGGGGAAACAATGAGATCCCGTCCAGAACAGGAATGGTTTTCCAGGTGGAGGCCACTGACGTTTGTTCCCTTCACATCTTTGATGTGACTGTGTTTCACTATCTTAGCATTTGGGTAGGGTCAGGGAGCTGGATCCTCTCCAGCAGACTGTCAGCTGACTGTGGATGTAGTTTCCTTGTCGTGTTCACACTCCCAGCCCCTGGCTGAAGTGCTGGTGTGGTTGAAAATGAGAACAGCGAAGTGAAAGCAGTAGGTTTCAGGTTTCTTGTTGTCTGAACCACAGACTGGACTCAGAATACCACAGGAGATCACCTGGATGGACCTCAGGCCAACTCAGCGTGTTAGCAAAGATGGGGCAACTGAGGTCAGTCAGACTGGTTTCATTCTACCAATCAGAGCTACAACCTCACAAATGTTCAAGTTTTCTGTCCGTGGCTTCAAGGTTGAATCTGGACAGAAACCTTTTCAGTGCTGTATCTTTTATGCCACTAGAGGCCAGAGCACAGGCTGGATATACACTATACTGACAAAAGTATTGGCTCATCTGCCTTTATATGCATATGAACTTAAGTGATATCCGACTCTTAATCTATATGGTTTAATATGACGTGGGCCCACCCTTTGCAGCTATAACAGCTTCAACTCTTCTGGGAAGGCTTTCCACAAGGTTTAGGAGTGTGTTTATGGGATTTTTTGACCATTCTTCCAGAAGCACATTTGTGAGGTCAGACACTGATGTTGGACTAGAAGGCCTGGCTCTCAGTCTTCACTCTAATTCATCCTAGAGGTTCTATCAGGTTGAGGTCAGGACTCTGTGCAGGACAGTCAAGTTCTTCCTCACCAGACTCTCTCATCCATGTCTTTATGGACCTTTCTTTGTGCACTGGTGCTCAGTCATGTTGGAACAGGAAGGGTCCATCCCCAAACCGTTCCCACAAAGTTGGGAGCATGGACTTGTCCAGAATCTCTTGGTCTGCTGAAGCATTCAGAGTTCCTTTCAGTGGAACTAAGGGGCCAAGCCCAGCTCCTGAAGAACACCCCCCACACCATAACCCCCCCCCTCCACCAAACTTCACACTTGGCTCAATGCAGTCAGACAAGTACCGTTCTCCTGGCAACCACCAAACCCAGATTCATCCATCAGATTACCAGATGGAGAAGCGTGATTCATCCCTCCAGAGTCTCCACTGCTCTAGAGTCTCCAGTGGTGGCTGCTTTACACCACTGCATCTGACGCTTTGCATTGTACTTGGTGATGTACGACTTGGATGCAGCTGCTTGGCCATGGAAACCCATTCCATGAAGCTCTCTACTGTTCTTGAGCTAATCTGAAGGAAACATGAAGTTTGGAGGTCTGTAGAGACTGACTCTGCAGAAAGTTGGAGACCTGTGCTCACTACGCACCTCTGCATCAGCTGACCCTGCTCTGTCATTTTACGTGGCCTGACACTTCCTGGCTGAGGTGCTGTTGTTCCCAATTGCTTCAACTTTGTTATAATCCCACTGACAGTTGACTGCGAAATATTTAGTAGAGAGGTTGCTCAGGTGTCATCCTATCACAGTACCACGCTGGGATTCACTGAGCTCCTGAGAGCGACCCATTCTTTCACAAATATTTGTAGAAGCAGTCTGAATGACTAGGTGCTGATTTTATACACCTGTGGACTTGGAAGTGATTGGAACACCTGGATTCAATTATTTGGATAGGTGAGTGAATACTTTTGGCAATATAGTGTATGACACAGACATCACCTGGGAATCAGACAGCTTCAGACCAGGAAACTGATTCTGCTCCAGCAGAGATGTGTCGGGCCAATCAGATCATTTGGGGTGGGTCTTAATGTGGTGAAGGACAGAAGACTAACAGTCGTCATACACATCATCAGATTAGTTTAACTGTTAATTGTGTGGATAGATATACATAGTACAGTTGCATCTATGTGACTGTACTATGTATGTCTATCCAGACTCATAAACCAGAACCAGAGTCCAGTAACATCTGGATTTCATTCAGAATCAGAATAAAACAACCCTATAACAACCCTATAAATAAATTTACTTTCATTACTTTGTTAATGTCGTTGTCTCTCAGAATAAAGAACATGAAGACTTGAGTCTAGTTGAATAAAAAGAAGCAGAATCTCAGAATCTATTTATATATTAGAAGAAGCTCCAGAGAAGAAATGAGGAAGGTGTCATTGTCGACGGAGTCACAGTTTGAACATTTTCTGAACATTCAGCACTTTTCTGATCTTTTTTTCCACAGTCCACCAGGAATTAGGACACACAGCGCCTTCTCTGGTTGGTTCTATGAAACCAGTCTGGCTTCAACGCTGGTGGAGTACTAATGTTGATCAGCTGCTTACGCCCTCTCTGCACAGAATAAATGTTGATCAGTGAACAGCTCTGCGCGCTGCACCCAGAGACTTCCTGAAGAACTGATGAGTCAGTAGAAGGTGTCGTGGAAAAGGGTCATGATGTTATCTGGTCATAATATCTGAAGGTGAAGCTGATCACTGAGGACCAGGAAGGTGGAGATTTGATAGAAACTAGAACTGAAGTGATCACTGTTCTTATCAGGAACCAAACCAATAAAGTTCTGGACTCATCTCAATGCAACAAAGCAAATGCTCCTGGGTATCTGATGAAATATTGAACCAGTCAATGAACTAAGATCAATGCTTCATCAGTATTCATCTTTATTCTCAATAATCTATGTTGGAATTCAAGCTGAATCCTCTGAGGCATCATTCTTTCATCTGGATGGAGTGAACTCATGAAGGTAGAATTTGAAACAACAGAAGAAGAGGTTTTAATAAAGAGATTCAGCTGTTTATATAAAAGATTAGAGAAAATACAGCTATACATTCAGCCTATTGCAGAGTACATGGAGAATAATAGTAGGTAAATCTGACTCAGGACCAGCTTTACAAGGCGGTTTCCTCTGGCAGACTTACAGTCAGCACTGAGGGCACAGTCGCTTCAATGTTATTGGTGTTGTACTTGTAGAGCTATAGGTTGATTAAACCCTCCCATTAGTCTGCCAGGCACATGAACCCTTCACAGACAGCTCTCCTCCTCTCCCGCAGGAACCTCTGGAGACTCTTCAGGTCCTTCTTCTGGTAACGTCACTTCCCCTCCTGGTGCTTCCTCAAAGATGGCAGTCGAAACTGACAGCTGAGGGCTGAAAAGAAACATCCTCGATGTAAAAACATGAAGGTTGTATATAAACATGGAGGTCCAAAAGCTTTTATTGTGAAGGAAACTAAAGGAAGTTGAATGAATGAATGAAAGGAAGTGGTACCTGACTGCGTCCAGCGCTGACCCACCGCTGCTCTCTATCCTGACAGGGATGATGTAAGTGCTGTGGGAGGGGCCTGCCTCCTCTGGCCCCGCCTCCAGAGGATTAACATTCACCTGGAGGGCAGGAATTCCTGTGAGATAAAAAATGGATTTTACTGATTGGACTGGAATCTGTGTGTTTGTTTGTGTTTGTGTGTGTTTGTGTGTGTTTGTTTGTGTTTGTGTGTTACCCTGTCTGTCATTGTTATCTTCATCAGTTCTGGATCGAACAACAGCCGGATGTTCTCCTTTCAGGAAGTTTTCTGTCAGCTGGGCATAGCGCTGTCACACAACAGCAACAATATCAACAACAATGGCAACAATTTAAAGCAACAGCAACATCAACTGTATCAACACCTGGATCAATGTTTATTGTCTCTGTATCAGGAAGGATGAAGAAGAACAAACCAGGTGTTTGTTACCTGTTTGTAACCGTCACTCAACATGTTGCCCATGGAGACGACCAATGAGGAGAAAGACGGTCTGGACTGAGGTTTGTCCGCCCAGCACTGTTTCATCAACTCATAACTACAGACAGAAAGGTAGCATGTTAGCGTGTGTTAGCACCTCTTAGCATTAGCATGTGTGGTGTAGGTAACATGTTAACATGTTGTGTGTCATACATATCAGGAGGAGCACGTTCAGGTCTGGACATTCTGTGTCCTCTCTTCAGAGCAGAATAAAACTCCTGAGTCATGGGGAGGTCGGGGTATGGACTACAACCTGGAACAAGAAAAGATCTACACTGATCAGGCTGGTTCATCTGGATCTGGTCGTATGTGGATCTGGTCAGACTGGTTTACCCAGAGAGAAGATCTCCCACAGTAAGACTCCATAGGACCAGACGTCACTGTGGAAACTGTAAATGTTCAGGAAGATACTCTCTGGAGACATCCACTTCAACGGCAGGAAGCTCTGAAATCAAACCAGTGTCACAGATCAGCTGATGATGAATGTTGTATCAATAGTTAATTAAACTCGTCAACTCACGTTTCCTCTGGTGACATAGTCGTGGTCCTTCCTAAGGTTTCGGGCCAAACCAAAGTCACAGATCTTCACCAGCTTTCCCTCACAGACCAGGACATTCCTTGCTGCCAGATCTCTGTGGACACACTGAGGGGGATGGACAGGTCAGGACACACTAAGGGACCTGGACAGGTCAGGACACACTGAGGGGCATGGACAGGTCAGGACACACTAAGGGACCTGGATAGGTCAGGACACACTGAGGGGCATGGACAGGTCAGGACACACTGAGGGGCATGGACAGGTCAGGACACACTAAGGGACCTGGACCGGTCAGGACACACTGAGGGGCATGGACAGGTCAGGACACACTAAGGGACCTGGACAGGTCAGGACACACTGAGGGGCATGGACAGGTCAGGACACACTGAGGGACATGGAAGGGTCAGGACACACTGAGGGTCAGACTGAGGGACATGGAAGGGACAGGACACACTGAGGGTCAGACTGAGGGACGTGGACAGGTCAAGACACACTGAGGGTCAGACTGAGGGACATGGAAGGGACAGGACACACTGAGGGTCAGACTGAGGGACATGGACAGGTCAGGACACACTGAGGGACATGGGCTGGTCTCACTGAGGGACAATGGACAGGTCAGGACACACTGAGGGTCAGACTGAGGGACACGGTCTGGACAGGTGTCATACCTGTCTGGAGGACAGGAAGTCCATGGCCTGGGAGATCTGGAAGGAGAAGCTGAGGAGGTCGTGGAGACTCAGCAGAGGAGAGTCACTGATGAGGAGCGGCGACGCCTCCTGCTGGTCTGAAGGAGACAGTTAAAAATGATTAACTAATAATAAATGCTGCAGCAAGACAGGAAGTAAAACATGGACACATCAGGGAGTTTCAAAATAAAACAGGAAGTACAGACACTGACCGGTCAATCATTCAATGAGAGAATGTTTCCTCCTTGTGTTGAAGCTTTTTAAACTAAAATTATAATGAAACAGCTCAAATGTATTTGATTCATTGTTCCTCATCACCTGCTGGACTGAAGGGCGTCTCGTACGGCGTGGGTTCGATGCTGGTGTAGCTGAGCTCCTTCATGGTGACATACTGAGCGCTCTCCTCTTTGGTCATGTCCATGTAACCTCCATCACTATCAGTGTGGGTGAGAGACACTCAGTCAGGACACTGACAGAGAGAGAGAGAGAGAGAGAGAGAGACAGAGAGACAGAGGACAGTCTCAGGGTGACAGTTCACCTCTGGCTGTGGGCGTCGCCCTGTAGAAAGGTGTGCTTGTGCCTCTGCAGGTAGGTTGCCAGGTCTCCATGACAACAGAACTCAGTGATCACATAGACTGGACCTGGGCGGAACAAGACTTTACTCAGGGTTGGCATGATTGAGATCAGGATATAATCAAGATTAAATCCAGACTGAATCAGGATTGAATGAGAAGTGAATCCCAATTCAATCAGGACTGAACCAGAGTGAATCAGGATTGAAGTATGAACCTCCTCTTGTGCAGGCTCCCAGCAGGTTCACCAGGTTCAGGTGAGGACCAAGATGAACCAAGACCTTCAACTCAGACACCAGAGACTGAACCGCATCATTTTTGGCTGCAAAGAGACACAGAGTGAAACAGTTTCTATGTCTCTGAAGGACAGAGAGACAGACAGAAAAACAGAAAGACAGAGAGACAGACAGGTACTTACACTTGACCATCTTCACAGCCACTTTGGTTGTAGAGTGAGGGTTGATCAGACCAGAAACGGTTGCCTCGACAACACGACCAAAGGCACCTGAACCCAACACCTGACCTGGACAAAGGTACACCGAACGACAGATGAGACAGAAAAGTTGGTACTAAACTTTCACTGTCATATTTTAACTATGAGTAATGGTTAGTTTACCATGCAGTCTAGGTGGTGTTATCTAGATCTAGATGGAGTCTAGGTGGTGTTATCTACATCTAGATGGAGTCAAGGTGGTGTTATCTACATCTAGATGGAGTCTAGGTGGTGTTATCTAGTTCTAGATGGAGTCAAAGTTGTGTTTTCTACATCTAGATGGAGTCTAGGTGGTGTTATCTCGTTCTAGGTGGAGTCAAGGTGGTGTTATCTACATCTAGATGGAGTCTAGGTGGTGTTATCTCGTTCTAGGTGGAGTCAAGGTGGTGTTATCTACATCTAGATGGAGTTTAGGTGGTGTTATCTACATCTAGATGGAGTCAAGGTGGTGTTACCTAGTTCTAGATGGAGTCTAGGTGGTGTTATCTCGTTCTAGGTGGAGTCAAGGTGGTGTTATCTAGATCTAGATGGAGTCTAGGTGGTGTTACCTAGTTCGATGTGATCCCGTGGTATTTCCCATTTGCCGCTGTAGGGCAGGTGTGCAGGGTCCAGGTAGTTGTACGTCTCTCCGTCAGGACTCACTGACTCGATCACCTTCCAACGAACTTCATAACGAGGTTTCTACAAACAGGAAGTGACATCACACTCGTAATCTGGATCTAGAACTTGGGTAAAACTGGAGTAACTGTGAATCCCAGTCTGAGTGCAGACCTTTCTCCAGAGGATGATGAGGATGATGAGGAAGATGACCGCGATCACGACCAGAACCAGAACTGCAGCCAAGACTATAACCTGAGATAGGAGAGCTGAAGGCAGGAAGCAGACAGTGTTTGTGGAAGAGGATTAAAAATGTCCCACAGTCCAGTAACTTGAATGAACTCACAGCTGGAGGAAACTCTCAGGTCTCTGGCTCGACGTCCTGCAGAGTTTCTGGCTTCACAACGAACGGCCGAGAGCGAGCTGAGAGCCTGGAGAGTCAGCACACTATGTACCTGTAGACACACACACACACACACACACACACACACGTATCATTTCACCTCATCTCCTATCCTACATCTGATGTCATTAGCCTGATGATGTCACTGGTTACCTGGGAGACGCCTCTCTCTTCAGTGACGTTCTCCTGCAGAGCCACGCCTTCTGAGGCAGCTGATAGGTTCCTCCAGCCGACAGTCAAATTGCTGCACCTGCAGCAGGTTAACACTGGTTACTATGGTAACATGACTACATCACACTGCTTTACCTGTACATGTGTTCACCTTTGTGAGCTATGACAGGTGTACCAGGTGATGGAGGGGGGCGGAGCTCCTTCACAGACACACCTCACAACGTTTCTACCGACCTGTGACAGGGATGTGATCCGAGGTGGTGCTACAAACACACACAAGTAAACACACACACAAGTGAACACACACACAAGTAAACACACACACAGGTATACCCACACCCACACACACACACACACACCCACACACAGGTATACACACACATAGGTATACACACACACACACACACACACAGTCATCCTGTCTCTTTCTGACCTTTGATCTCCAAGTTGAAAACAACTTCCTCGTTGTCGTCTTCATTAAAAACGTTCAACGTGTAACTTCCTGTCTGATCCATCTGCACTCGAACCAACGTCAGCACGGTGACATACCTGCAATCAATCAGTCAATCAATCAATCAATCAGTCAATCAATCAATCAATTGATCACTTGGTGTGCGACCTCTGACCTACCTGCTGTCAGTCAGGTGTTTGGTGGTGATGGAAGTTGTTTCCGTGGCGATGGTCTGGTTTTCTCTGGTCCAGAGGAAGTTGGGGGGAGGGTGGGCGTCGACCTCCACGCTGAAGGTCACGGTGTGATGGAGGAGAGACGACATGTTGGTTTCACCTGAGGGCCACAGGTAGACGTAGCCCCGGTCTGAGGAGGCAGAGGTGGACTGTCACTGTGTGTGTCACTGTGTGTATTGTGAAGTGTGTAGTTTATATATAGGTGTTTATTGTGTATATATTTTGTATTGTAGTGTGTTCATATATATTGTGTAGTGTGTAGTGACCTAGAACTGTCACCGTGACGTTCTTCATCAGCCTTCGTCCTCCCATCGTCTCCTCTACCTCACACACATACACACCTATAGGAAGCAGAGACAACATCAATACATCCCATCCATATCTGGACACCCCTGGAGATATCTGGACATATCTGGACATATCTGGACACCCCTGGACATATCTGGACACCCCTGGACATATCTAGACATATCTGGACACCCCTGGACATATCTGGACATATCTGGACACCCCTGGACATATCTAGACATATCTGGACATATCTAGACATATCTGGACACCCCTGGAGATATCTGGACATATCTGGACACCCCTGGAGCTATCTGGACATATCTAGACATATCTGGACATATCTAGACATATCTGGACACCCCTGGAGATATCTGGACATATCTGGACACCCCTGGAGCTATCTGGACATATCTAGACATATCTGGACATATCTGGACATATCTAGACATATCTGGACATATCTGGACACCCCTGGACATACCTGGACATATCTGGACACTACTGGACATATCTAGACATATCTAGACATATCTGGACACCCCTGGACATACCTGGACATATCTGGACACTACTGGACATATCTAGACATATCTGGACACCCCTGGACATACCTGGACATATCTGGACATTACTGGACATATCTAGACATATCTGGACACCCCTGGACATATCTGGACACTAGTGAACATATCTGGACACCCCTGGACATACCTGAGTCTGACACTTTTGCTGTGGTGATGTTAACAAAGGAGCGAATCCGATTGGGAAGAAAGTCTGTTAGAGGCTCAAATTCCTGTAGACACAAAAAAACAACATTCAAAGGTTCAACTTAGACAGATAGACAGGTAGACAGACAGGTAGACAGACACACACTGTCACTATAGAGGTGGACAGGTAGACAGACAGGTGAACTGACAGACAGACAGGTAGACAGACACACACTGTCACTATAGAGGTGGACAGGTAGACAGACAGGTGAACTGACAGACAGACAGGTTGACAGACAGGTAGACAGACAGGTGAACTGACAGACTGACAGGTAGATAGACAGACAGCTAGATGGGTGGACAGACAGGTGGACAGATAGACAGACAGGTACCTGTCTGCGGGGGAAGTCCCAGGAGAAGAAAACCATATCATTGTCGGTGACGGTACAGTTCACGGTGAGAACCTCCCCCTGCTTCAACACTCGGCTGGAGACAGACAGCTCCACGTCCATCACCTTAGGGACTGAGACACAGAGACAGGGAGAGAGTGAGGGGGTAGAGAGAGACAGGTGTGATGACAGAGACAGAGACAGGAAGAATGGACAGAGACAGGTGTAAAGAAAGAGACAGTTAGGATGGACAGAAACAGGTGTGAGGATAGCGACAGAGACTGGTGTGAAGACAGGGACAGGTGTGAAGACAGGGACAGGTGTGAGGACAGGGACATGTGTGAAGACATCATGTTGTCTCACCTACAACACTGAAGACGTAGAACACCTGGGACTCAAACTCATTATCGTCCCGTGTGGCCACGCACACGTATGACGTGTCATTGAGACGTCCCGTGAAGCCACGGCCCGGCTCAAACCTTGTCCCTCCAACCCGTGTCCTGGTGGGACGTTCATACAGAGACACGTTGAGACGAGGGTCAGATACAACACAGGGGATGGTGTCTTCCTCCGCCTCCTTCATCACCACACCTGGGCCCAATGGGACGAACCATTCCTCTGGACCTGAAGGGAGGACAGGTGACGCATTAGAGACAGACAGGTCAGACAGACACATCAGACAGAGATAGGTGTTACCTTGTCCAGGTATGAAGACGTCGATGTCTCTTCTCTGATCAGAGGACATCTCCTCACAGGTGTATCTCCCAGAATTTCTCCAGGTGACATTGAAGAGGTTGAGGACGCTGCTGGAGCCCTGATTGTCCACAAAGACCCCGTCCCCCTGAGTGTCCACAGGTAAATGCCACATCACCTGACTCCACCCAGAACACACCTGGGGAGACAGACAGGTATGCACAGGGACAGATGGACACAGACAGGTACCTGAACACACCTGGGGCCTCATGTACAAAGACTTGGCCCACGCTCAGATCCAGAAGCACATTTCCTTTGTTCATTCCAATCAACGTGGAACTGAGCGTACATGTTGTACCCGCCCCCTCCCTGACCACGCCCCCTTTTAATTAAGAGTGAGTGGGAGAGTGTGTGTGAGGCCACCTCACCACCATGTTGGTTAATGAAGCATCACATCTGATCTGATCATTGATGAATGAACATGTTTCATCATGTGATGGTTCTTTTATATCAGTGTGTGTCCAGTCCATAGCTCTGATTACATTCAGAGAACCGGTTCAGATGCATTGTGGGTATTTGATCTACCTGGCTGACATGAGGATAACTCCGCCCCACACGGCTGGCATGGCTCTGCTCAGGGTCGACCGGTCAGACTAATAGTTTTCACATTGATGACAGTTTCCCAGCATCACCTCTAAGTGTCTCCAGAGGACCAACAGCTGTAGAAGCCAGCGTAGCCAGACATGACGTTGGTGAAGGAACGGACAAGTTCACGGACATTTACCTCTGATACACCTGAACTTTTCTGTGAACGAGTACAAAACGTTTTTGTGCCCACACAACCTTCGTACATGAGGCCCCTGGTGTGAAAGACGGGTAAAAGAAAGATCCTAAAGAGACAGACCAGCACCTGAGCAGAGAGACAGGTATCTGTGCACAGACAGGTGTTACTGACCACAGTGAAGTTAGAGTTTGAGTTGAGAAGAACTTCAGAGTTTGAGGGCACCAGCTCCAGAGACATGCCCCC